>NC_050574.1:37400435-37622685 GCF_011100635.1 Trichosurus vulpecula
GGAGAGGGAGAGAGAGAGAGGGAGGGAGAGAGGGAGGGAGAGAGGGAGAGAGAGGGAGAGAGAGAGAGAGAGAGAGAGAGAGAGAGAGAAAGATGGAAGGAGGGAGGGAGGGAAAAAGGGAGAGAGAGAGAAAGAGAGAGAGAGAGGGAGGGAGGGAGGGAAAAAGGGAGAGAGAGAGAAAGAGGGAGAGAGAGAGGGAGAGAGAAGGAGGGAGGGAGAGAGATGAAAAGAATGGGAAAGGAGAGAAAGAGGAAAACAGAAAAAAGGACAAAGATCAAGTGGAAAAGACAAAAAGGAGGGATGAATGAGACAAAGAGGAGACAGAGAAAAGACGAAGAGGAGACAGAGAAAAGACAACGGGAAGCAGAGAGGCTGACAGAGGGACAGAGACAGTGATGAAATTCCAGTGTCCCTGGAGGCTTTGAGACAGTGGTGAGTTCCCCGCTGAAGCCCATGGAAGATACACAGACAGGCCAACAGGTTGGGGGAAGGCTAGAGATGGGGAAAGCAGGTTCCAGGGGCATCAGGAGGGATTTCAGGCAGACTTTGCCTCCCTGCCTGCCTCACCTGCCTATACAGAGTCTAGGTCTACAGCCACCTGCTACTCTGACTTCCTCTCTTCTCTGTTTTCATCATCCCTTCCAAATCTTCCATGCCCTCTGGCCCTCTAGATCCCTGCTTCCCTGCCCTCCTCCTGTGGTCTGTCCCTAGCCTGTTTCCATTGCCCTGGCCCTAAGGCTCTCTTACCTCCAGGTACAGCCTTGAATGTCTTTAGGAGAAGAGATCCAAGCATTCCTAGCCTCCCAGCCTACTTTGTGCTAGAAAGAAACCAAGGAAGACCAGGCCAGGTGAATCAAGGACTGGCAGTGGGACACAGAGACAGAGACAGACACAGAGGCCAAGAGATAATGACAGAGAGACAAAGAGGAAGACAGAAGATGAAACACATACGTGCACACACACACATGCATGCACACGCACATGCACATGCACATGCAAAGTGACAGAGACAAATAGAAACACATAACCACAGGCTCTCAGAGTGGAAAAGGACCTGAGAGATCCCTCATTTTATGGATGGTAAAACTAAGTATCACAGTTCTCAATCATTTATTAAGCACCTAGTGTGTGCCAGGAATTGTCCTAAGTGCTGATAACCACAAAGAAAGGCTAAAACAATCCTTGCTCTCCAAGAGTTCTTAGACCAAAGGAGGAAACAAACATTAACACAGATAACCCTCCCCCCCCCTACCCCACCCCACCCTGCCCCGCCCCGCACACTGCCTCCCCTCTTGCCTGAGAGGAAAGGTAGATTTCATTTGACCTTTCTATCAAGGTTCTCCAGAATCATTCAGGGAGTTTGGGGAGGGGTGGGGCAAAGAAGGGTGGTGGCCAATCTCTTTAGACATTTACTCCAGAGCCCACAATGATGACTCACCAATTTGGGGGCTTTCCTGAACCCCAAGTCCATAGCTTCTCCCTGAGGTGTCAGAAAAGGATGCAGGTCATCTGACTTACTGTGTGAAGCCCCCTTACCAGTATAGGAAAAATCCTGATTTCCAAGATTCCAATCCCCACATCTCCAGGACAGCCTTTTTCCAATGAGGAAACTGTTTCACACACACACACACACACACACACACACACACACACACACACACACACACCCTCACCTCCAAAGCTCCCCATTTCTACAAATTCAGCTGCACAGTTGTCTATGACTAGATCAGCCTGCCAGCTCCAATTCTCTGAAAACAGCAAATGATTAGCAGTCATGGTGAGGCTTGAGCTGGTGGCTTTGAAAGGAAGTCTCAATCAGCAAAGATCGTCAGAGTTGTGTTCTTTCCACCTCAGAAAGAAGGGAAGCTCAGTCGAGCTCAGGATGGGAGGGCAGAGTTTTCTACCTATGAGGAGTTTTAAGAAGAAAGAGAAGAGAAAGAAAAGAGAGGGAGTGTGATTAGAGGGGATAAGAGGGGAGAGGAATGGAAAATGAGCCCCAGGTAGAGAACTCACTCAATTCCCAGTTCAGCCCATTCCCAGCTCAGAGCTTCTTAGCTCAGAGCATTTTTATATAAAGTGTCTATGGTGCACACACTTCTCTTTTGGCCTCTTACTAAGGATCATTCTTACTTCCCTAGTATTTAATTGTTTATAGAATAATGCTTTTTAAAATGATGCTTAAATTTACCCAATTACATGTAAAAATAATTTTTAACAGTCATTTTTTAAAATTTTGAGTTCCAGATTCTCACCCACCTTCTCTCCCCTCCCCTGTCCCTGAAACAGGAAGAAATCTGTTATTGATTATACATGTACAATCATGCAGAATATATTTCCATATTAGTTATACTGTAAAAGAAGACACAAACCACCACCCCCCAAAAAGGAAAAAAATAAGGTGAAAAATAGTATGCTTTGATCTGCATTCAGATTCCATCAGTTTTTTCTCTTCGAGCGAATAACATTTTCTTGGAATTGTCTTGGATTGTTGTATTCCTGAGAATAGCTAGTTATTCACAATTAATCATCTTGCAATATTTCTGTTACTGTGTACAATGTTCTCTTGGTTCTGCTCACTTCACTTTGCATCAGTTTTTGTAAATCTTTCCAGCTCTTTTTGAAATCATCCTGCTTGTCATTTCTTATAGCACAATGATATGCCATTGCAATCACATACTATGACTTCTTCCACCATTCTCCAATTGATAGGCAATTAATAATGGTTTCCAATTGAGGCAATTTCCCAAGTTTCCAATTCTTTGTCACTACAAAAAGAGCTGCTATGAATGTTTTTGTACAAATAGGGCCTTTTCCCTTTTTTATCTCTTTGAATTACAGACCTAGTAGTGGTATTGTTGGATCAAAGGGTGTGCACAGTTTGGTTGCCTTTTGGGCATAGTTCCAAATTGCTCTCCAGAATGGTTAGATCAGTTCACAACTCCACCAGCAATATATTAGTGTCCCAATTTTCCACATCTCTCCAACATTTATCATTTTCCTTTCTGTCATATTAGCTAATCCAATAGGTTTGAGGTAGTACCTTCTAAGCAGAACATTTTTCTTGCTCTGAACAAATTCAAGTCACAAACCCTGGACAGGAGCTCCTCTCTTCTACTGATCAATGGGATTACTGACTTCCTGCTAATGCTGCTTTATAGGTCTTAGAGATTAAGGGAGACAACCCTGGACAGAATAAGAGCCAATGTTGTCCCTAGTTTGGTTTAGTTTGGTTTTAATACAAAGAGATTAGTCTTCAAAACAAAATAGGAATGATCTTGACTTGTATTCTTGGAAAAATTCTAAAACCCATTATTTTTTTTGGAGGGGGGAAGGCAGGGCAATTGGGGTTAAGTGACTTGCCCAAGGTCACACAGCAAGGAAATATGTCAAGTATCTGAGGCCAGATTTGAACTCAGGTCCTCCTGACTCCATGGCTGGTGGTCTACTCACTGTGCCACTTGGCTGCCCCCCTAAAACCCATTATTAAAGGGATGATTTGTGAGTGTTAATTTGGAAAGGGAAGCAGTGAGTCCCAGTGGCTTCATCCACAACAGATCCGCCATTCTGCATTCATTCCTATTGACAGGGTCAACAGACAAGAGAGAGAAAGCATAGCATGGTGCATAGAAGGCCAGTCTTGAAGACAGGAAGATTCCAGTTCCCTTACTGCCATTGACATGTATGCTGAGTGATTCTAAGCAAGTCAAAACCCATAAGCTTCCTCAGGCACCTATTCCTCCATCTGTGAAATCATAAATCAGGACCAAAACAGGCCATCTAGACTGCTACAGCATAGATATTAATTTCAGCCAAGCATTTGACCAAGTCTCTCTTGCTGTCCTTGTAGACAAGATGGAGTATCGTGATGGATTCACAGTTGGCTGAGGGACGGGATCTGGTCACTAATATCACACAGCCATTCCCAGTGAAGGTAGCAGCCAGATTACATCTTCACCTTCAAGTCTTAGAAATAGACACCCATAAAAATAAAGGGGTTCTGGGAAAGCATTCTTGATATAAAATGTTCACCAGTGATAGAAATCAATATTAACCTAAAGTGAGGTAACAAGGGGCGTGCCCCAGGCTTAACAGCCCAAATGTAGGACTCAATAGTTCTGATGGACTCTCCTCTGCCTGCACTTGCTTGTCTAGATCAAGGGTACTATTCTATTACCACATAGTAAGACAAACAAGTACAAACTGGAGAGCATGCATAGGAGGATGGTGAGGGGACTGGTGACCTTGTGCTGCAGTAGAGAGAGCATCAGACTTGGAGTCCTGGAAAACCTAAGTTCAAATCCAGCATCAGACACTTACTAGCTGTGAGACCCTGAGCAAGTCACTTAACCACTGTCTGCCTCAGTTTCCACATCTGTAAAATAAGGATGATAATAACAACACCTACATCCCAGGGTTGTTGGTTTTTTTAAGATCAAACAGGATAACATATGTAAAGTGCTATACAAATGCTAATTTATTCTTATTATCACAAGAAGATTGCTTGAAGGAACTAGAAATATTCAGCCTGAAGAAGAGAAAATGGTGGGTTGTGGACAACATGACAGCTGTACTCAAGGATCTGAAAGGCTGTTGTGTGGAAAGAGATGCTTTACTTGGCTGTAAAGAGCAGAACCAAGAGGAAGGGGTGAATGGGTTATAAAGAAGTAGATTTAGGATTGAGATCAGGAAAAATTCCTAATTATTAGCACTGGCCAAAAGAAGCATGGGCCGCTTGGGAAAGAGATGACTCTCTCATGCCTGGAGAGGCTAGATGGCTGCTTGAGGCAATGTTGCCCAGTGGATTCTTCTATAGGCAAAGGTTGGTCACTGAGATTCCTTTCCAACTCTTTCACTCTTGGATTCTGGGTGGAGAAAAAGTTCTGACGGTCCTGGTGGGCTGGAATGATGCAGGTTTGCTGATCTTGGAAGCAGGAGCTTGAGTGTTTATAGCATGGATGACACTCACTAGCTTAAGTGATACCCTTGAGCAAATGATTTGTCTGAGTCTTCATTTTTCCTTCTAGAAAATGAAAAGAGCTATCCTTAACACCACCTCTCTCCCAGGGCTGTCATGAAAAGCCCGTTTGTCCTGATGTTATTTCAATGTCCTGTGATTTAATCAATGTGGAATGGTGGAAAGAATATTAGATCTGGAATCAGATCACCATACAACCTATGTCACATTGGGCAAGTCATTTGACCTCTTTGAGCCTCCATTTCTTCTTCGGTAAAAAAAAAATCAGTGGATTGGGAAGAGCACAAAAATGGAATGTTCAGAAATCACAATCAGTCAGTAAGTGCTTAATTAAATTCTTCTTCCATTTGCCAGGCACTGTACTAGACACCATGGATACAAGGAAGCTTACAAAACAACCAAACCTGGCCTCAAAAAAAGTTATGATAATATATCTCGCTCCCTTCTTCATAGAAGAGAGGAACTATGAATATGGTACACTGAACATACTAGAGGACTTTGATTGACATCCTGGATAATTTGGCTAAAGTGTTTTTTTCCCTTTTTTATTCTTTGTTATAAGGAATGGATCTCTGGGCAGGAAAAGGGGGAAAGCATAGGTGATTTTGAATAATAATAGCTTTTACATATCCTTTACTATGAAAATTTAAATTAACAAAGATGAGGAGGTTGGACTAAATGCTCCCAGAGTTCCTTCAAGTTCTAAAGCTCTGACTTGGCTTAAGATCTTTGATGACTGAGCCTCAGTTTCCTCATCAATAAAATGAAGGGTTTGGACTCAATGACCTTTAAATTCCCTTCCAGCTTGTGAGAAATAATCATCTTACCAAAAATTCTACATGGCCATTAGTGAATTTAGGAAAAAATATTTTTGTTTCATGTCACTTTGGATGGGTGAACTGGCCTTCCCCCTTGTTAAAAAGGAGAACTTAGTAGGTGCAGGCACACCTCAAACCAATTACAGGGGGCAGAGCTAAGATGGCAGAGTGAAAGCAGGGACTTACGGGAGCTCTCTTACAAATCTGTTAGGTACCTGAAAAAAGTGAATCTGTACATATTTTAGAGAGGTAGAAGCCACTAGGAGACTAAGTGTGGTAGATTTCCAGCCCAGGAGAGTCCAAAGGGCCAATGGGATGGATCTGTGGGCTGGGAGAGCACTGGGCATGCAGAACTGCACCTGATCACAACAGAGGGAGAACAGCAGTGGAATCCAGCCAGTGGAGCGAGCAGGGAGAACGCTGAGTGCATGGAACTAAACCCAACCATATAGGAGCAGGAGCAGGCCCGGGGCTGAATTGCTGGCTGCAGAATCCACAGGCCTCTCAGCCCCAGACAAGAGTCTGTTAGAGCTGGGTATGACAGAAGAACAGAGCCTGCGGCCATGGCAGCAGCTATTCTTGAGGCTTTCAGTCCACAGTCTAAGGGTTTGAAATTCCCCTTCTTGAACTTCCAGGAGCTATGATGACCAAGTAAAATGTAGGCGCTCTTATCATTCCCTTCCTTACCCACAGAATACTGCCCTGGGAAAAACCCTGGAATAGAGGATACAGAAGTGGGGGTTCAGCAGTCTTTTAGCTTTAGAGACTGGGGAGATTTCCCCTCTTGTGGTGGTGGAGTCTGTTGCAGGGAGGGAGGCATTACAGCAGGTCCCACTTCAGCAGACCAGCAGAAGTTCCTGAGCCACATAGGGGAGTGGAGCCAGCAAACACCAACACCAGGACCCCAAGCATGCCTTTGCACAGCCAGGGGAAGAGGCAGACACCAGCACAAGCAACTGGTAAGACCACCCATGCTACAGCACAGCCCTAGGGGAATAGGAGACTTCCAGCAGCCAGAGCACCCTTCCCTCACACCTCATGCAGAGAACTTCAGTTTAATCCCAGGGAAACTCAGAAAGACTTCACCTGGCCTCGACCTTGGCACACATCAGCCACCTCCAGCTCAGCATCAGGTGGACAGCAGCAGTATATAGATTCTAGCTGACAAAACCAGAGGCCACAGCACACAGAGCCAGTAAGCAGACCTACAATTCTCAGCACAAGAAGCTTGGGACAAAGCCCCCTGTGCCCCAGAAGCAGAGGTCCACTTTTAAAGTCAGGAAAAAGACAACCACCATGAAAAGTAATCTAGAAAAACAAAGACAATTGATTCTTAATACGAAGACCTGCAAGGTCAAAATGCCAATTCAAAAGAGGATATCATTAACAATATACCCATATCTGAAACCTCAAAAGAGAACATGAACTGGTCTCAAACCCATAAAGCATTTCTGAAAGAGCTCAAGGAGGATTTTAAAAGCCAAATGATAGAGATAAAAAGAAAAAAATGGAAAAAATTCACTGATGAGAACAAATCTTTAAAAAGTAAAATTGGCAAAATGGTTAAAGAGGTACAGAAGCTAATTGGAGAAAATGACTCCTTGAGAAGTAAAATTGACCAAATTAAAAAGGAGGTACAGAAGCTAAATGAAGAAAACAATTTGTTAATAATTAGAATTGGGCAAGTAGAAGGTAATGACCCTACGAGGCATCAAGAATCAGTCAAACAAAATCTAAAAAATGAGAAAATAGAAGAAAATGTAAAATATCTCACTGGAAAAATAACAGATCTGGAAAAAAGATCCAGGAGAGATAATCTAAGAATTATTGGTCTACCAGAAAGCCATGATGAAAAAAAGAGCCTGGACAGTATCTTCCAGGAAATCATCAAGGAAAACTGCCCCCAAGGTCCTAGAACTAGAGGGTAAAATAGTCACCAAAAGAATCCACTAATCATGCTTTGAAAGACATCCCAAATTGAAAACTCCAAGGAATATTTTAGCCAAATTCCAGAATTATCAGGTTAAAGAGAAAATACTGCAAGCAGCCAAAAAGAAACAATTCAAATATCACGGAACTACAGTCAGGATCACACAGGACCTTGCAGCTTCTACATTAAAAGATCAGAAGGATTGGAATATATTTAAAAAGGCAAAGGAGCTTGGACTACAACCAAGGATCAACTACCTAGAAAAACTGAGCATAATTTTTCAGGCAAGGAGATTGACATTCAATGAAATAAGTGAATTCCAGACCTTCCTGATGAAAAGGCCAGAACTCAATGGAAAATTTGATCTTCAAATACAAAACTCAAGACAAACATAAAAAGGTAAACGGGGGGGGGGGGAACTTTGTTATTAAATAAGGGCAGATTGTTTACATTCATATATCAGATTATATTGTTTTATATATGTTTTATATATATGTATATATGTATGTATACACACATATGTACATCAATCTTGAGAATGATAGAGTTATTATGACAATTAAAAGGGATATACATAGACTGAAGGTGTCAGTATAAATTAACTGATGTGATGATAAAAAAATATAATTAGTGCGTGCAAAGGGACTGCTCTGGGAGAAGAGGTAAGGAAGAGGTAGAAAAGGGTAAACTACATCACATGAAGAGGCACAAAAACATATTATAGTAGAGGGAAAGAAAGGGGGAGAAGAACAGTTTTTGAGCTTTACTCCCATTGGATTTGGTTCAAGAAGGAAATAACGTACTCTGATAAGTATAGAAATCAAACTTGTCCTACAGGCAGTAGGAGGGGAAAGGAGAAAGAAAAGGCATGGGGTTAGAAGGGAGGGAAGAAATAGTAAGGGTAGAGTAAGATAAGAGAGGGGGGTTGATAGAGAGGGAAAATTGAAGGAGGCGGTAGTCAAAAGCAAAACTCTTTTGAGGAGGGGAAGGGAGAAGAGAGAAATAAAACCATAAACAGGGGGGTAACAGGATGGAGTAAAAGACACAGATAGTAATCATAATGGTGAATGTAAATGGGTTTAACTCTCCCATAAAAAGGAGGCAGATAGCAGAATGGATTAAAAACCATAATCATACAATATATGGTTTACAAGAAATACATTTGAAACAGGGGGATACACACAGGGTAAAGTTAAAAGGCTGGAATAGAATATATTATTCTTCAGCTGAAGTAAAAAAAAAAGCAGGGGCATCAATCCTAATCTCGGACAAAGAAAAAGCAAAGATAGATCTAATTAAAAGAGATAAGGAAGGACATTACATCCTGCCAAAAAGCGCCATAGACAATGAAGTAATATCATTACTTAACATATATGTACCAAGTGGTATAGCATGCAAATTCTTAGAGGAGAAGTTAAGGGAATTACAGGAAGAAATAGACAGCAAAACTATACTAATGGGAGACCTCAACCTTCCCCTCTCTGAACTTGATAAATCCAACCTCAAAATAAACATGAAAGAAGTTGAGGAGGTGAATAGAATTTTAGAAAAAGTAGGAGAAAAAAGAATGGTGATAGAAAGGAATACACATTTTCCTCAATGGTACATGGCAGATACACAAAAATTGACCATGTACTAGGGCATAAAAACCTCACAATCCAGGCAGAAAGGCAGAAATAGTCAGGTTTTATATCTCTGAATGCTTACATGAACATAAAGAAGAAAGAGATCAATGAATTGGGCATACAACTGAAAAAGCTAGAAAAAGAACAAATTGAAAATCCCCAATTAAATACCAAATTAGAAATGCCAAAAACAAAAGGAGAGATTAATAAAATTGAAATCTAGAAAACTATTTAATGAATAAATAAAACTAAGAGCTAGTTTTATGAAAAAAATGCAATAAAATTGATAAACTTTTGGTCAATTTGATTTAAAAAAAAAGAAAAAACCAAATTACCAGTATGAAAAATGCAAAGAGAATTCACCTCCAATGAAGAAGAAATTAAAACAATAATTGGGAATTATTTTGCCCAATTGTATGCCCATAAATTTGATAATCTTAGGGAAATGGATGAATATTTACAAAGCATAAATTGCACAGATTAACAGAAGAGGAAGTAAAATATTTAAATAACCCCATCTCAGAAAAAGAAATTGAATAAGCCAGCAATGAACTCCCTAGGAAAATCTCTCCAGGGCAAGATGGATTTACAAGCTAATTCTGTCAAACATTTAAAGAACAATTAATTCTCATACTTTATAGACTATTTGGGAAAATAGGCAAAGAAGGAGTCCTACCAAATTCTTGGTGACACAAATACGGTACTAATTCCTAAACCAGGAAGAGACAAAACAGAGAAAGAAAATTATAGACCAATTTCCCTAATGAATATACATGGAAAATTTTTAAATAAAATATTAGCAAAAGATTCTAGTAACTTATCACCAGAGTAATACACTATTACCAGGTAGGATTTATTCCAGGAATGCAAGTTGGTTCAATATTAGGAAAATTATCAGCATAATTGATCATATCAATAACAAGACCAGCAGAAGCCATATCATTATCTCAATAGATGCATAAAAAGCTTTTGACAAAATACAACAACCATTCCTATTAAAAACACTAGAAAGCACAGGAATAAATCGAGTCTTCCTGAAAATGATCTACCTAAAACAATCAGCAAGCATTATATGTAATGGAAATAAACTAGATGCATTCCTAATAAGATCAGAGGTGAAACAAGGATGTCCATTATCACCCTATTATTCAATTTGGTACTAGAAATGTTAGCTTTAACAATAAGAGAAGAAAAAGAAATTGAAAGAATTAGAGTAGACAAAGAAGAAAATAAGTTATCACTCTTTGCAGATGATATGATGATTTACTTAGAGAATGCTAGAGAATCAAGTTAAAAAAAACTACTTGAAATAATAAACAAATTTAGCAAAGTTGCAGGACATAAAATAAATCCACATAAATCCGCAGCATTCCTATGTAATACTAACAAAGCCAAACATCAAGAGATAGAGAAATTCCATTTAAAGTAACTGTAGACAATATAAAGTATTTGGGAGTCTACCTGACAAGACAAACCCAGGAACTATATGAACACAATTACAAAACACTTTTCATACAAATAAAGCAGATCTAAATAAATGGGAAAATGTCAGTTGCTCATGGTTTGGTCAAGCTAATATAATAAAAATGACAATTTTACCTAAATTAATTTACTTATTTACTGTCATACCAATCAAACAACCAAAAAATATTTTATACAGCTAGATAAAAAAATAACAAAATTCATCTGGAAGAAAAAAAGACCCACAATATCAAGGGAATCAATGAAAACAAATGCTAGGGAAGGAGGTTTAGCCATACCAGATATTAAACAGTATTAAGAAGCAGCAATCATGAAAACTACTTGGTACTAGGTAAGAAACAGAGTGGTGGATCAGTAGAATAGGTTAGGTACACAAGACACAGTAGTCAATGACTGTACTAATCTACTGTTTGATAAACCCAAAGCTCCACCTTCTGGGATAAGAACTCACTATTTGACAAAAACTGCTGAGAAAACTGGAAAATAGTATGGCAGAAATTAGGTATAGACCAATATCTTACTCCACATACCAAAATAAAGTCAAAATGGGTTCATGATTTAGATATAAAGGCTAATACTATAAGTAATTTGGGAGAGAAGGGAATAAGTTACCTGTCAGACTTATGGAGAAGGGAAGAATTTATGACTAAACAAGAGATCAAGAGCATTATAAAATGCAAAATGGATCATTTTGGTTATGTTAAATTGAAAAGTTTTTGTACAAACAAAGCCAATGCAACCAAGATTAGGAGGGAAGCAGAAAACTGGGAAAGAATTTTTACAATCAGTGTCTCTGAGGAAGGCTTCATTTCTAAAATATACAGGGAACTGAATCCAATTTATAGGAATATAAGTCATTCCCCAATTGATAAATGATCAAAGGTTATGAACAGGCAGTTTTCAGAGGAAGACATTAAAGATATCTATAGGCATATGAAAAAATTCTCTAAATCAATATTGATTAGAGAAATGCAAATAAAAACAACTCTCAGGTACCACATCTCTCCGGTCAGACTGGCTAACATGACAAAACAGGAAAATGGTAATGCTGAAGAAGATGTGGGAAAATTGGAACACTGTTACATTGTTGGTGGAATTGTGAACTGATCCAACCATTCTGGAGAGCAATTTGGAACTTTGCCAAAATGGCTATAAAAATGTGCATATCCTTTGACCCAGCAATACTACTGCTAGGGCTGTATCCCAAAGAGACCATACAAGGGGGGAAAGGACCCATATATACAAAAATACTTATAGCATCTCTTTTTGTAGTGGCAAAGAATTAGGAATCAAAAGGATGTCCATCAAGTGGGGAATGGCTAAACAAATTGTGGTATATTAATGTAATGGAACACTATTGTGCTATATGAAATGAGGAGCAGATGGACTTCATAAGAACCTGTAGAGTCTTATATGATCTGATGATGAGTGAAGGGAGCAGAACCAGGAGAACATTGTACACAACCACAGACACACTGCTTCTGTGATGACTAACTTTAATAGACTTAGCTCTTCTCAACAATGCCTGGTTCTAAGACAGCTACAAAAGAAATATGATGGAAAAGGCCAGACACATCCAGAGAAAGAATTACAGAGTCTGAATGCAGATTGAAGCAAACTATTTGCTCTCTTTTTTATTTTATTTTATTTTTGCTTTTGTTTCATCTTTCTCATGATTATTGGGAAAATAAGTTTAATGTGAAGGTATATGTAGGACCTGTGTCAGATTACATGCTGTCTTGGGGTCAGGGAGGAGAGGGAGGGTGAGAAATTTTGGAACTCAAAAACTTGTGGAACAGAGTGTTGTAAACTAAAAATTAATTAAATAATTAATTAATTAGAAAGAAAATTTAAATGGAAAAAAAGACTATTACAAAGCCCTTTTATAACCTATCCTGATTCAAATTTCCCTCCCTACATCCCGTTGGTTAGGCATTTCAGATTTCACAGCCTATCTGAAAAGACCTAAGCCCTACCCCCACATGGCTGTACACCCCTGCTTACATCTCTCATTTCCACATTTCAATCCCCCCTTTTCATCCTCATTTTCTTTATACTCTATTTAGTAAAGGAAATGTTGCATCAGATTTTATGTACTCCATAGCATAAGAAAGGAATTTTCTCAATTCCTAAGAGAATTGACAAAAGTTGTGAATTGAAGATTTGGCCCAGGATATTCATAAGGTATTATAAGAAAGGTCCTATTACCTAAAAGAGAATCTGGGTCAATGGACCCCATCCCTGTGAACCATGCCTGGTCCAACAGTTTTTGATACACAGAAAAAAGACCTTCTCAAAACAAAAGAAGAGGAGTCTGCTTTTAGATATGCTGATTAACAGGTGGCCAACATCACCAACTGCCCTCCTCTACAAGCAGTTTTATCTCTTACATTAGCCACCAGTACGACTTCATATTATGTTTTATATAATTTCTGTGGAAACAAAACTCAATGTTTTTGTATCAAAACTTTTTTCTGTTGGCACATCTTTCTCAAATCTAATCAATAGTTCCTCACTTTCTTTCCCATATGAATTATTTCTCTCATCTATCCAGCCTTTAAGTAGGCATAATAAATGTGGGAAGGGCAAGGGGGAGAGGTTGATCAATACATTGACAAATCAAAAGGGGCAGTCCTCTTAATAAATACAGATACAGAGAACCAAAAGAAAAGAACAATGATCAGTTATCACTTTAAGATTTAGAAGTCTCATCTCATGCAGCTCTCTGGCAGGGAACATCATCTGATGAAGTTTTCTGGTCTGGATATTGTTCCATCTGTCTCCAGCACAGCATCACGGCATCACAGCATCACAGTGTCTCAGCATCTTCTTGTCATCTTCTTGTAGAAATCCACTTTCTTGTCCCCATTCTTCTACAAAATTGATCTTAACACAATTTTAAATTGCCATTCCACCCTTATACCCTAATCATTCATATAAAATCAAAATTGGAAACTTGGTCAATTTTCAAGCTTAAGAAATTCACATTAGCACCCAGTTTTTTTTAATATTTTACATTAATCCATTATTCATTCCCCCATCAGGAGGATGAGGCTCCACTAAGGAATTAATAACAGTGTCCAATACAAACATAAATACAGTGAGTAATCAACTTTAACACAGGACATATCAAGTCATAAAACAATTCCAACTTCTGGTCATGTTATGCTTCTTTTAAAGCATTTACACACAAGCCATTCTTCTTTTAACATTAATAATTGTAACAAAACTGAGACAAGTGTGATATTAACTAGGTAACAGAATAATATTTTCACAAGCCATTTACCTAATTGTCTCCACACTACTACAAAGAACTAAAGGCCCCTAACTTATACAGGGACATGTATGTGTATAGATATATACATATGTATGTATATATGTATACATATATACATATGTATATATATGTGTGTGTATACATATATATGTGTGTGTATATATATAATATATATATATGTAACAGATGTCAATGTTAAATAGTTGTTGTTTGGGCTAAAATTCTAGACCAAATAGCTCAGTCTTATACTTACATGTTTCTATAGTAATCTCAGATGTTCCAGTACCAATCTATTATTTAATACAATTGTTATTATGCTTACAAAACTTTTGATTATAGAAATTTTCTGTCAAAGAGTAGGGATATAACTAAAGTGAGGGAACAACATTCCCCTGAATTCATGTCAATTCCAGGCAAAAGTTGTGTAGACTACCAGCTTCATTGACCCAGGCTTAACATCTGAGAGGGGTCATAGTGGGGAAATTGAGTCAGGAGCATCCTACCTCAGCTCATGCAGAACCGTCATTCCCCCAACCTTCCCATGAGAACACCCTCTTCAGTTCATTCCTCACAGGGTTGCTGGCATCATGGATCAGTGGTTCAACAGAATCTCTTGATATACATACCTGAAGTCAGACTCAGAAAACAGTCAGTTAACAGTCTCATAAGGTCTTGAATAGTAGGTTCCAATAATCAGTTTCAGGTGTGATTATAACCTCACAATAGTTAGGGAATGTCTTTAAGTGAACCTTAAGTAGGTTGCATGCATTTCTACACTTGTTCTACTTCCTGATTAAATATCAACATAAAATCAAATTTCCCATTGAGCTCATAAGTTATTGCTCTATTAGATTTGCATCTGTTTCCCAAGCTTATTAATCTATCTCTACCAATGGTCAATCTGAAAGAATGAGATACTTCAGGAATTGAACCGTATACATATGATAGGTTCAGACACTAGCTTTAGCTCGTGTTTAGGTCATGGAATGAATTCAGATCAAAACGACAGAATCTTCCCCACCAAATGAGGATATCCCTAGGAACTTTCCAAACATCACAAACTATGAACTTTCTCCTCCCCATAAAACCCTCTAGCTCTTTAGGTACCACAGAACACACAAATAAACAAATAGTGACTAATTGTAAAGGAAGCTAACTTTTCCATTAATGTGAAAGTATTCCACAAGTTACCTCTCTCTAACAGAATTGCATTTAAATTATTTTCCCCCAACTCAAGAAGTTTCTGATTTAGGTTCAGTAATTAAGAGACTAACAGCTAGGTCCTTCAGTCAACTGTATCAATACCCAATTATTCTTACATCATTTTGAAACATGTAAGGACCTTATTCCGTACAGATACACATTTATTATAGTAACTTTAAATATATCCCAGCCTTAGTCTGTGAGATAATGATTCAACAATTTACCCAAATTACGTTTTGTATATGTGTGGAAATGAAATTCAGTAATCCCTTACACAGCTATACATGTAAGATCTTTTTTTCTTACACAATCAATATTCAATCAATACAGAACCAATCAATCTTACAAAATTAATACAGAATCAATTTCTTACAGGATCAATACTCTGTGTGTGCCTCTGTTTCAAGTGTATTTCTTGTAAACAACATATTGTTGCATTCTGATTTCTAATTCATTATACTATTTGCTTTTGTTTTATAAGCAAGCTCATCCCATTCACCTTCACAGTTATGATTACTAATTGTGTATTTCCCTCCATCCTCTTTTCTTCTGTTTATCCTTCTCTCTCTCTTTTTACCCTGTTCCTTCTCAAAAGTGCGGATTTGCCTAAAAAGCACTGGCTAGTGCAGGGACATGTGTTTTTATCTCTGTGAGAACAGATAGTTAAATTTTATGGAGTACAAAATCAGCAATGTAAATTATTGAAAGAAGATTTCCATAAGAATGCTGCATTTCTGTGTGATATCATGTCAAATTAAAATGAATTCAATATTTCTTTGCAAGCTAAAACTAAGTCTATATATGTGTGGCCCAAAATCCAAGCATTTCAAAAAAAAAGCTATCTTTTTTCAAAACATTTCTTCTTCAAAAGGAAATTTTGGATGAATACTTTCCCCAGTTAGCAAAGGTCATTGACAAGCAGGGTGATGTATGTTAATCATTTGAAGAATACGCAGCTGTTATAGACCTATTCATTGGAGAATACAATTAAAGGTTCACTCATTCTGAGAATCATGACATCACATTCAAATGAGCATTTCAGCCTCACCTAGTTGATATCAGCAAGGCACCTAAAGAGCTACAGATGGAATTGATTGAGCTCTCAATAGATGATATTTTAAAGTCCTTGTCTGATGTTAAGAGAGATCCAACTGAAATATGGAAAAATGCAGTAGAATACACACTCCATCGGCAACATGCCCCAAAAATGTTTTCTTGCTTTTCAACCACTTATTACTGTGAATCTACATTCTCCTACTGAACGCAAATCAAGATGCCCTTAAGGTCACAAATGACTGACCCATCTAGAGGATCAACTGAAATTGCAGACCTCCTTGCTGCAACCAAATATTCCAATGTGTTCCAACTAAAATAGATACAACAAAGTCATTAAAAGGTTAGTCAATTTTAAAATTGGTTTTCAGCTTTTGAAATTATTAAGTACATAGTAGTTAGATTTTTACAAAGTAATGTACATTTTTAAGCATATCTAATTGAAGTTTTTTGAATGTAGCCTTATTTGATTACAGCTAAATATTAATGCAGTCTTCCAACATGAAAAGGTTCCCCAACCCTGTTCTAGGCTGAAACTAGTCCTTAATTCAATCTCTGAAGTGCTAGTTTTAGTGTACACATACATCTTCTCTTCTTCACTTATATCAGGTCTTGATTTGGCTTTGTTCAATTTTTTTGCTTTCACTGTGTAAATGATTTAGACATATCAGGGAACAAATGAGCTCCAAGGCCAGAGCTGACAGGATGAAGTTGAGATAGAAGGGATGTTGCCCAGGGAAGGGCCGCTGCATATACAAGACAAAAAGCAGCACTGCATTGCCAGTAGAGTGTATCACTAGTCACAGTTCGTTAAGGTGTCTTATGCATCTGTAGATCATGATAAAGCCTCAATTTCTCACTTGACTATGGTGGTACAGAATGTAATGTTTGAGAAGCAAATAAAATCATTTTTCCAAGGATAACCACAGTCTTTTGGGGGTAGGAGATAGTGATTCATTTATTTATTTATTATTTATTTTATTTTTAATTTATGGAATAAAACAAGCATTGCCATAACATAGCATAATTTTAAAAAAGAAGATTGCACATGAAACTGCAAATCTACTATGTATAACTTGCTATTACTTTTAAATATACAACAGTTATCATGTAAATTCCTTTTTTTCTTCCTTCCCCTCCCCATCCTAGAGACAGCCACAATTAGACATAAATAAGTGTGTGTGTGTGTGTGTGTGTGTGTGTATAGAATTATCCTACGCATTTTTCTATTTTGTATTTCTTTCTCTGGATACAGACAGCTTCTTTCTTCATATGTCCTTTATAGTTAATTTGAGTATTTATAATAGTCAAGATAGTTTATTCACTCAAAGTCATTCTTAAAACAATATAGCTGTTACTGTATGCAATCTTCTCTTGGTTCTGTTCATTTTGTGCTTCGTTATTTCATGCAAGGTTTTTCATATTTTTCTAAGATCATTGAGCTCATGATTTCTTATAGTATAGTAGTATTCCATCACAATCATATACCACAACTTGTTCAGCCATTCCCCAAGTGATCAGCATTGCTGCAATTTCTAATTCTTTCCCACCACAAAGAGAGGGCTATAAACATTTTAGAACATATAGGTTCTTTTCCTTTTTCCCTAATCATCTTTGGAAATAGACCTAGTAGTGGTATTACTGGGTCAAAGAGCATAATCCAGATTGCTTTCCAATATGGTTGGATCAGTTCACAATTCCACCAACAATGAATCAGTGTCCCAATTTTCCCATACCCCCTCCAACATTTTTCACTTTCCCTTCCATGATATCAAATGATATCTCAAAGTTGTTTTAATTTGCATTTAGCTAATCAATAATGATTTAGAGCATTTTTCATACGGCTATAAATTGTTCTGATTTCTTCATCGGAAACCTGCCTGTTAATATCCTTTGGCCATTTATCAATTAGGGAATTACTTGTACCTCATGTCCTATTCTGATTTTTTTTGTTTATCTTCTCTTATTGCTATTGCTAGGATTTCCAATACAATATTAAATAACATTGGAGACAGTGGGCATTCTTTTTTCATGCCTGATCATACTGGGTAGGTTTCTATATTATCGCCATTACAAATAATGCTTGTTGATGATTTTGAATTAATGTTTTTTTATCAATTTAAGGTAATATCCATTTCTACCAACACTTTCATGTGTTTTAGTAAAGTGTTGAACTTTATCAAAAGCTTTTTCTGCATCCATTGACATAATCACATGATTTTTTTTGAAAATTTTAGTATTGATATAATGAACTCTGTTAATAATTTTCCTTATGCTAAACTATCCCTGCATTCCTGGTATAAATCATACACTTGATCATAATGTATAATTTTTGTAATATATTGCTGTAATCTCTTAACTAGTATTTTCTTTAGGGTTTTTGCATTCATATTCATTAATGAAATTAGTCTATGATTCCCTTTCTCTGTTTTTACTCTCCCTGGTTTATGTATCAATATAACATTTATTTCATTAGAGGAGTTTGATAGAATCCTTTCTTTGCCTATTATTCCAAATGATTTATTTAATATTGGAATTAGTTGATCTTTAAATATTTGATAGAATTCATATGTAAGATCATCTGGTCCTGGTGCTTTTTCCTTTGGAAGCCGATTTGTGGCCTGTTCAATTTCTTTTTCCAAAATAAGCCTATTTAGATATTTTATTTCCTCTTCTGCTAGTTTAGGCAATTTATATTTTTGTAAATATTCTTCCATTTCATTTAAATTGTTAAATTCATTGGCATTTAATTGGGCAAAATAATTTCCTTATAATTGCCTTAATTTCATCTTCCTTACTGGTATATTCACCCTTCTCATTTTTGATACTAGTGATTTGGTTCTCTTCTCTTTTTTAAATCAAATTAACCAATTGTTTATCTATTTCATTTGCTTTCACATAAAACCAACTCCTAGCTTTATTTATTAATTCAAAAGTTTTTTTACTGTCAACTTTACTAATCTCACCTTTAACTTTTAGGATTTCCAATTTAGTGTTTAAATTGGAGATTTTTAATTTGATCTTTTTCTAGTTTTTTTTATTGCATACCCAATACATTAGTCTGCTCTTCTATTTTATTGATATAAGCATTTAGCAATATAAATTTTCCTCTGATCACTGCTTTTACTGTATTCCATAGGTTTTGATATGTTGTCTCATTATTGTCATTCTCCTTAATGAAATTATCTATTGTTTCTATGGTTTGTTCTTTAACCCACTCATTCTTTAAGATTAGGTTAATTTCCAATTAGTTTTTAATCTGTCTTTCTTTGGTCCCTTATTAAATATAATTTTATTACATTATGATCTGAAAGGGATACTTATAGTATTTCTGCTTTTCTACTTTTAACTATAAAAAATTTTATGTACTAATCTGTGTGTGTGTGTGTGTGTGTGTGTGTGTGTGATATCTAGCTTATCGAAAATTCTGTTCACTTCCTTAACTTCTTTCTCATTTATTTTTGGTTAGATTTATCTAATTCTGAGAGGGTACGATTAAAGTCCCCCACTGTTACAGTACTACTATCTATCTCCACCTGTAATTCATTTAACTTTTCTTTTAAAAATTTAGATGCTATGGTATTTGGTGCATATAGGTCCAGTATTCATATTGCTTTATTGTCTATGGTACTTCTTATCAAAATGTAGTTACCCTGTGTATCTCTTTTAATTAAACCTATTTTAGCTGTAACTTTGTCTGAGATCATAATTGTTACCCCTGCCTTTTTTGCATCACCTCAAACATAATAAATTGTATCCCAACCTTCTGTTTTAACTCCATGTGTATCTCTCATTCTCAAATGTGTTTCTTGCAAGCAACATGTTGTTAGATTCTGATTTTTAATCAATTCTGCCATCCATTTCTGTTTTATGCATGAGTTCACACACAAAGTTATAGTTATGATTTGTGAATTTCCCTCTGCCTTATTTTATTCACTATTTTCCTTCTCATCCTCTCTTTTTACCCTATCCCTGTTGTCTTATCTTCTCCCCTTACCCTCTCATTCCTTATTTTACCCACACCTCTAAAAATCCCTTCCTTAACACCTCTCTCCACACTAATCTTAATCTCTACTCCCTTCTAAAAGTCCCTTTCCTACCCTGTCCACTAGTTTTCTCATGTCTCTACAAGTTCAAAAGACTTCTAAACCTCTCTAGATGTACACACTTCCTCTTCTACCCAGACATTAGCAGCCCTCAACATTAGCAGCACTCCACCCCCGCCTTTTTCCTCTGTATTAGTTCTTGCTTTCATGCCCTATTTTAATGAGATAATTGCTCCTTTTTATCATGGTCTTAACTTTAAACAGGCTGATTTCATTTCCTGGACATTTCTCCTCATTTGGATTAGGATAAAAACAATAACAACAACAAAAAAAAACCTGTCAAAAATGCTAGAAAACAAATACAACATGTATTAACAAGAGGAGATTTGCTATAATGACCATGGGAAGGTTGTGGCATCCAGGTCCGAAATGAACGTGCAATGAATATTGCAGCATGAGCTGAGTGTCTGTGAGATCCAATGAACCATCCTCCATCCAGGGCCCCTGAAGGCAAAACCCTAGCCACCAGGGCATGCTGTCTCCTCTTCATAGCTCTTTTGAAAGCTTTGAAACACTCTAAAACTTTCTCCTCCCTCCCTCCCTCCCCCCCCCCCACTCCAAAAGATGCCAATAGTCCTGGTTGGAATGAAAACTTCTATAAACCTTTAAAAGTTAGATAAATTTTGGGGGATTAAAACTCCCATCATCTGGCCATTGCCAAACAGGGTTTTCAGTAGTATGTCCATTCCACACAAGGCTGAGAGATATTAAGTATGCTTGACAGTAAGGCTTCTAGATAGCTTACCAGGTTGTGGATGCTTTCTCTTCTCCACTCTACCTACTGACATCCCCAGATCCCCTTAAGTCCCAACTAAAATCTCTTCTTTTGCTGAAAGCCTTCTCCAATCTCTCTTATTTCAAGTGACTTCCCTCTGTCAATTATTTCCTATTTATTCTATTTATAGCTTGTTTTACACATATTTGTTTGCAAATTGTATGCTTGACAGTAAGGGTTCTAGATAGCTTGCTAGGCTATGAATGCTTTCTTTTCTCCACTCTACCTACTGACATCCCTGTCTCCCATTAAGTCTTGACTAAAATCTTTTCTTTTACTGGAAGCCTTCTCTAATCCCTCTAATTTTAAGTTACTTGCTTCTGTTCATTATTTCCTATTTATTCTATTTATAGCTTTATATGTATATATATATATATACATGTATATATAAAATATTTGTTTGTAAATTGTTTCTCCCACTAGAGTGTATTCTCCTAAAGGGCAGGGACTGTCTTTTGCCACTTTTGTATCCCCAATTCTTTACACAGTGTCTGGAACACTGTCCATTAATTGATTTCTCCTGGCATGGCTCTTACCCACCAGACTCTCACTGGGATGGAGGAGAGAACAAAAATTAAGTCAAAAGTAGAAAACAGCCAGTACCACTAAAGACAAAGGAAGTATATATTTCTCAACTTATGGAACATAAAATAACAAAGTGATTTCCACAACTGAGTTTTGCAATCTTGTATTTCTTCAGTGTCCTGGACTCCATTGGCAATCTGTCTGATGAAGCTGATGGACTCTAAGAACATTTTAAAATGCATTAAATAAAATGTATAGGATTATAAAAGACAATGATTCTGTTGAAATAGGGATGTAATTTTTCCCATTTAAGTTCATTAAAAACCTAGATGAGAAATACCCTCAGTGATGCTAAGCTGCTTCCATTTAGCCCACTCAGGCATCTTCAGAGCTGTTCAGAAATCCACTCCCATGTCCTGAACATGTTCTGCTCCCAAAATCTGGAGACACTGAAATATCAGGAGGCAAGCAACAAGCATTTATTAAATGCTTATGTTGTGCCAGGCACTGTGCTAAATGATGGGGTTACATATAATGGCAAAAAGGAAAATAATCTTTACCCTCACAAAGCTTCCATTCTAACAGGGTAAGATAACACACAAAAGAAAGCTGAAAAGCTGGAAGTAGTGAGGAAGGGGGAAGTGAAGGTGCCCACACTGGGAAATGTTTTTTTTTAATCTAGACAGTCAAACATCTGATAAGAAGGGAATGAAGGTTGACTGACTTGAGACCCTGAAATGGGGAGACATGAGGAGGGAGAAAGAGACTACCTTCCCTCACCCACAAAATCCATCCAAATGTTAATCCAGAAACCAAGTACATTTGAGACAATCTGCTTTCTACCTCCCCATTCTGGAGAATGTCCCCTTATCCCTACTCCAAAGTCTGATCCTGATGAAACACCCTCTTCAGTTTTATAATGCTGTGACTTTGACCATGAAAATAAAGCACAGTATTTTGGGCTTTCCACTTATAATGTTAATAGGATAATAAGATCTTCCTCACCCATTGATAGGCCTCATGTGGAGCTCATTGGAGGAGGAACTTGACTAAGGAGAAGCTTGCTTAGGGGGAGGCTTGTTTGTAGGAAGGTTTTCACACCTTTTGCTAATTTCTAATTAGGCACTGAGTCACAAGAGTTGGGATGCCTTCTAGCTCTGAGAAGTGTATATATACTCTGAGTTGGTAGCTTGCTTTGGGGGTCCACTTATGAGAAGGATCTTGTGATTCCCTGGTTGAGACTCTAGCCACAGGTTCAGAACTCCCTGACTGCTCTCTTGATCCAGTGGTGTATGAAAATTATATAGCAAAATTGATTTGGTTCAGGCAGTTAAAAGTCTTGTATGCTGGTTTTTATGCTAATTTCTCTGTATTTTCTCTGATAGTACTTTATCTGACATTCAGGGTGCTGACCCTTCCCCTGAACTAGTGAATGTAATTAAAGTAAGATTGTCGACTCCTTAAAAAGGAGTTTCATTTTGCTACTGAAACAGACAAAAGAACCTATGCCAATGTGTTTGCCACTGGGTATGCCAATGTGGTTGCCACTACACCACTTCAACAGGTTCCACAAAATTGGGGGGGGGGGGAATTGTAGTTGAATGATGTCTAAAAATTATTTCATTTTACTTTCAATTTACAAAAATTTATTTTCTCTCCCTTCCACTTCCCCCAGGGTGGGAGCCCTACAATTAAAAATGAAGGGAAATAATCACTATTATCTCTGTATCATTTTTTATTGATCCTATTTATAGTTAATTGCTGTTGTCTTGTAATTGCTTAAGTCATCGTTCTCTGTCTCTGAACTGGGTTCAGAATTCAGCTGGCCTGTAATGGCCTATAAGTTTAAAAATCCAGCTCTCCTGCTAACCACTAATTTCTTCTTGCCTCAAGGAAATTAGCTGACCTTGGTAGATGCATGTGAACAAAACGGAGTTGGGTCTAATATCTTTACAACACCAAGCTATCTTTCAAGGATGTATGGTTTGCTATCCAAAGGTCTGGTCTGCTATCTTGCACCTGGACTCAAACACTGAGCGCTTCTTAGTCTCAGGAAAGAAGGAGGGGATGGTTGCTAGCCCTCATTACCAAACTTCTGACCAGTCATATTGTTCTCTGTGCCTCAGCTCTATTGTCAATCATGTTGCATTCAACCCTATAGGGGTCACCTACATGTTCTGTTCTTTGTTTGGTACCCCCCAAAACTTAAGTAATATGAGATAAGGAAGAGGAGTTCTCCAAGAATAACCTCAATTTTTTTCAATGAAATTTTATGAAGCACAGTCCTCAGGTAAGAGAGGGAAAGAAGTGCCATGGGAGCCTTGATAAGAGAGGAAAAGGCTTGGAGTAGTCACTGTACTGAATTGGAGAGTAAATTCATCAGAGAGGTGTGACTGGTTTTATACCAGTGAGGGCTCAGTTCAGATTATGTAAGTCAAATTTGTAGTGAACCCAGGAATCATGATTTTGGGATTTTCTCTGACTCTGTTCAGCAGCACAGGAAGAGGAAAGAAAGCAACAGACTGTGTAATCTGAGGCTAGGGTTTGTCAAGACATGCTCAACCACAAGATGAGAGGGCAAGAGATTCAAGTGTAAGAAATAGTATAGAGTTTAAGTGATTCACCAATGCGACAAGATAGGGAAGGAGCCCAGAGGCCCATAGCTCTATCCCATAGCTCAGTCTCATAGTGAGGACTGAGAAGGTGGATGCCAAGCAGGTACATAGAGAAGCAGGGATAGAAATTAGGTCAGACTTCATCAGGGGCTTAAAACTGTAGAGGGGGGACAGGGATACCCAGGTTCTCTGCCCTGAGGGCTAGGAGATACCTAGAGCTGGGAATCAGAAGACTCAGCCTTGGTTCTGCTCTGCCCCCCACCAAGACTTCTGAGTGACCTTAAACAAGTAAATCCTTTCTCCTCCCTGGTCCTATTTCATCATTTTGTGAAAATGCAGGATCATAAATCCCATACGATGGGTCCATTGACCTAGAGCTGAAAAGGACCTTAAGGTCCATCTGGTCCAACCACCTCATTTTACAGATAAGGAAACTGAGGTCTGAAACAATGAAATAATTCTCCTAGGTGGGGTGGTGGAGCCAAGAGGGCGGCTGGGAAGCAGGGATTTGCGTGAGCTCCCCACCAAGTCCCTCCAAAAACCTATAAAAAATGGCTCTGAGCAAATTCTAGAACTGCAGAACCCACAGAATAGCAGAGGGAAGCAGGGCTCCAGCCCAGGGCAGCCTGGATGGTTGCTGGGTGAGGTCTATTGCAAATGGAGCTGGGAGCAGAGGGGAGAGGAGCCCAGCGTTGGCCGCAGGGACCAACCAGACCAGGAGGTTGGCGGAACAGGCCCTAGCACCCTGAATCAGTTAGCTGTGGCAGTTACCAGACTTCTCAACCCACAAACACCGAAGACAAGAGAGAAGGTTAGTGGGAAAAGCTGCGGGAACAGAGTGAAGGAGTTCATGGTTCGGCCACCGCCCCGGGGACAGCGGAGGTGGTGCAGCTACAGAGCTACAGCTGCAGTTGCTTCCGGCCCCAGGCCCACCTGCTGGGAGGAATTAAGTGGTGGATCAGAGCAGGAGTGCAGAGCCTGCTTAAGATCTGAGTCCAGTCCAAGTAGGCAGTTCTTGGGGAAGGAGGAGTGCTGGTGTGGCAGAGCTGGCTGTATAGGAATAGCTCTGAAAACAACAGCGCACCCCTTCAAGCTTGGAACAAAGTACCTTTACTCTACTAGCAGTCATACCCCAACGAAAAACTCAAGGGTCAAGTAAGTTGGCTGGGAACATGCCCAGGCAGCAAAAACAGACTCAGGTTCAGTCTCAGACTTTGGAATCTTTCTTTGGTGACAAAGAAGACCAAAACATACAGCCAGAAGAAGTCGATGAAGTCAAAGAGCCTACATCAAAAGCCTACATCAAAAGAAAAACATGAACTGGTCTCAGGCCATGGAAGAGCTCAAAAAGGATTTGGAAAAGCAAGTTAGAGAAGTAGAGGAAAAATTGGGAAGAGAAATGAGAGTGATGTGAGAAAACCATGAAAAACAAGTCAATGACTTGCTAAAGGAGACCCAAAAAAATACTGAAAAAAATACTGAAGAAAACAACACCTTAAAAATAGACTACCTCAAATGGCAAAAGAGCTCCAAAAAGCCAGTGAGGAGAAGAATGCCTTGAAAGGCAGAATTAGCCAAATGGAAAAGGAGGTCCAAAAGACCACTGAAGAAAATACTACCTTAAAAATTAGATTGGAGCAAGTAGAAGCTAGTGACTTTATGAGAAATCAAGATATTATAAAACAGAATGAAAGGAATGAAAAAGTGGAAGACAATGTGAAATATCTCATTAGAAAAACCACTGACGGGGGGGTGGAGCCAAGATGGCGACTGGTAAGCACGGACTAGAGTGAGCTCCATACCCGAGTCCCTCCAAAAACCTATAAAAATGGCTCTGAACCAATTCTAGAACAGCAGAACCCACAGAAGAGCAGAGGGAAGCAGGGCTCCAGCCCAGGACAGCCCGGATAGTCTCTGGGTGAGCTCTATTCCACACGGAGCTGGGAGCTGGGAGCTGGGAGCTGGGAACGGAGTGGAGCAGAGCCCAGCCTGAGCGGCGTGGACGATCCAGTCCAGAAGCCGGGCGGAGGGGGCCCTAGCGCCCTGAATACGTGAGCAGTTACCAGACCCCTCGACCCACAAACACCAAAGACTGCGGAGAAGGTTAGTGGGAAAAGCTGCGGGAGTGGAAGGAGTTCGCGGTTCGGCTTCCAGCCCCGGGGGCAGCGGAGGTGGGGCAGCTACAGCTGTTGTTACTTCCGGCTCCAGGCCCACCTGGTGGGGGGAATTAAGTGGCGGATCAGAGCAGGGGTGCACAGCCTGCCGAAGATCTGAGCCCAGTCTGGACTGGGGGTCCTTGGGGAAGGAGGAGTGCGGCTCTGACAGAGCTGGCACCTCCCCCCCAAACGTAGAACATAGAACTCTGTAATCTACAAGCAGTCATACCCCACTGAAAAACTCAAGGGTCAAGTTAGTTGGTTGGGAATATGGCCAGGACGCGAAAACGCGCCCAGATTCAGTCTCAGACTTTGGATTCTTTCTTTGGTGACAAAGAAGACCAAAACATACAGCCTAAAGAAGACAGCAAAGTCATAGAGCCTACAACCAAAGCCTCCAAGAAAAACATGAACTGGCCCCAGACCATAGAAGAACTCAAAAAGGATTTGGAAAAGCAAGTTAGAGAAGTAGAGGAAAAATTGGGAAGAGAAATAAGAAGGATGCGAGAAAACCATGAAAAACAAGTCAATGACTTGCTAAAGGAGACCCAAAAAAATACTGAAAAATACACTGAAGAAAACAACACCTTAAAAAATAGACTAACTCAAATGGCAAAAGAGCTCCAAAAAGCCAATGAGGAGAAGAATGCCTTGAAAGGCAGAATTAGCCAAATGGAAAAGGAGGTCCAAAAGACCACTGAAGAAAATACTACTTTAAAAATTAGATTGGAGCAAGTGGAAGCTAGTGACTTTATGAGAAATCAGGATATTATAAAACAGAACCAGAGGAATGAAAAAATGGAAAACAATGTGAAATATCTCCTTGGAAAAACCACTGACCTGGAAAATAGATCCAGGAGAGATAATTTAAAAATTATTGGACTACCTGAAAGCCATGATCAAAAAAAGAGCCTAGATACCATCTTTCAGGAAATTATCAAGGAGAACTGCCCTGATATTCTAGAGCCACAGGGCAAAATAGAAATTGAAAGAATCCATCGATCGCCTCCGCAAATAGATCCCAAAAAGAAATCTCCTAGGAATATTGTTGCCAAATTCCAGAGCTCCCAGATCAAGGAGAAAATACTGCAAGCAGCCAGAAAGAAACAATTTGAGTATTGTGGAAACCCAATCAGAATAACCCAAGATCTGGCAGCTTCTACATTAAGAGATCGAAGGGCTTGGAATGCGATATTCCGGAGGTCAATGGAGCTAGGATTAAAACCTAGAATCACCTACCCAGCAAAACTAAGTATCATGTTCCAAGGCAAAATATGGACTTTCAATAAAATGGAGGACTTTCAAGCTTTCTCAGTGAAAAGACCAGAACTGAATAGAAAATTTGACTTTCAAACACAAGAATCAAGAGAAGCATGAAAAGGTAATCAAGAAATGGAAATTGCAAGGGACTTACTAAAGTTGAACTGTTTTGTTTACATTCCTACATGGAAAGATGATGAGTATGATTCATGAGACCTCAGTATTAGGGTAGTTGAAGGGAATATGCATATATATATATGCATATATATATGTTTATGTATATATATAAGTGAATGTGTATGTATGCATGTATCTATGTGTATATGTATGTATGTGTATGTATGTGTATATATATATATATATGTAAAAGAGAGAGAGCAGACACAGGGTGAGTTGAGGATGAAGGGAAGATAGCTAAAAGAAATAAAATGAAATTAAGGGATGAGAGAGGAACTTACTGAGAGAGGGAGATAGGGAGAGATAGAATGGGGTGGATTATCTCCCATAAAGGTGGCAAGAGGAAGCAGTTCTAGGAGAGGAGGGGAGTGGGCAGGTGAGGGGGGAATGAGTGAACCTTGCTCTCATCAGATTTGGCCTGAGGGGGAATACCATACATACTCAGTTGGGTATCTTACCCCACAGGAAAGAAGAGGGAGGAAGATAAAAAAAAAAATAAAAGGCAGGGGGATGATGGAGTGGAGGGCAGATGGGGGTGGAGGTAATCAAAACAAACACTTTGGAAAGGGGACAGGGTCAAGGAAGAAAATTCAATAAAGCGGGATGGGTTGGGAAGGAGCAAAATGTAGTTAGCCTTTCACAACATGAATATTGTGGAAGGGTTATACATAATAATACATGTGTGGCCTAGGTTGAATTGCTCAACTTCTTAGGGAGGGTGGGTGGGAAGGGAAGAGGGAAGGGAATTTGGAACTCAAAGTTTTAAAATCAGATGTTCAAAAACAAAAAAACTTTTTGTATGCAACTAAAAAATAAGATACACAGGCAATGGGGCGTAGAAATTTATCTTGCCCTACAAGAAAGGAAGGGAAAAGGGGATGAGAGGGGAGGGGGGTGATAGAGGGGAGGGCTGACTGGAGAACAGGGCAACCAGAATATACGCCATCTTGGAGTGGGGGGGGAGGGCAGAAATGGGGAGAAAATTTGTAATCCAAACTGTTGTGAAAATCAATGCTGAAAACCAAATATGTTAAATAAATAAAGTGCATTAAAAAAAATAAAAAAAAACTGAGACAAGTTAAAAAAAAAAAAAAAAAGAAAAGAAAAACCACTGACCTGGAAAATAGATCCAGGAGAGATAATTTAAAAATTATTGGACCACCTGAAAGCCATGATCAAAAAAAGAGCCTAGATATCATCTTTCAAGAAATTATCAAGGAGAACTGCCCTGATATTCTAGAGCCAGAGGGTAAAATACAAATTGAAAGAGTCCACCAATCACCTCCTTGAATAGATCCCAAAAAGAAAACTCCTAGGAATATTGTCACCAAATTCCAGAGTTTCCAGATCAAGGAGAAAATACTGCAAGCAGCCAGAAAGAAACAATTTGAGTATTGTGGAAACACAATCAGAATAATACAAGATCTAGCTGCTTCTACATTAAGGGATCGAAGGGCTTGGAATACAATATTCTGGAGGTCAATGGAGCTAGGATTAAAACCAAGAATCACCTACCCAGGAAAACTGAGTATCATGCTCCAAGGGAAAATATGGATTTTCAATAAAATAGAGGACTTTCAAACTTTCTCAGTGAAAAGACCAGAGCTGAATAGAAAATTTGACTTTCAAACACAAGAATCAAGAGAAGCATGAAAAGGTAAACAAAGAAAAGAAATCACAAAGGACTTACTAAAGTTGAACTGTTTTATTTACATTCCTACATGGAAAGGTGATGTGTGTGATTCATGAGACCTCAGTATTAGGGTAGCTGAAGGGAATATGCATATATATGTATATTACATATATACATATATATGTGTGTATATGTATATACATGTGTGTGTATGTATATATGTATGTGTGTATATATATATATACATATATATATATAGACAGAGGGCACAGGATGAGTTGAGTATGAAGGGATGATATCTAAAAAAAAATCAAATTAAGGGATGAGAGAGGAATATATTGAGAGAGGGAGAAAGGGAGAGACAGAATGGTGTAAATTATCTCACATAAAAGTGGCAAGAAAAAGCAGTTCTGTAGGAAGGGAAGAGGAGGCAGGTGAGGGGGAATGAGTGAATCTTGCTCTTATCAGATTTGACCTGAGGAGGGAATACCATACACACTCAACTGGGTATCTTACCCCACAGGAAAGAAGGAGGAAGAAGATAAAAAAGCAGGAATGATAGAAGGGAGGGCAGATAAGGGGAGGAGGTAATCAAAAACAAACACTTTCGAAAAGGGACAAGGTCAAGGGAGAAAATTCAATAAAGAGGGATAGGTTAGGAAGGAGCAAAATATAGTTAGTCTTTTATAACATAAGTTTTGTGGAAGGGTTTTACATAATGATACGCATGTGGCCTATGTTGAATTGCTTACCTTCTTAGGGAGGTTGGGTGTGACGGGAAGAGGGGAGAGAATTTGGAACTCAAAGTTTTAAAAACAGATGTTAAAAAAAAAAGTTTTTGCATGCAAGTAGGAAATAAGATACACAGGCAATGGGGCATAGAAATTTATCTTGCCCTACAAGAAAGGAAGGGAAAGGGGGATGGGAGGAGAGTGGGGTGACAGAAGGGATGGTTGAGTGGGGAATGGGGCAACCAGAATATGCGCCATTTTGGAGTGGGGGGAGGGTAGAAATGAGGAGAAAATTTGTAATTCAAACTCTTGTGAAAATCAATGCTGAAAACTAAATATATTAAATAAATTTTAAAAAAATGACTCCTCTAAGGTCACCAAGACAGCAGACTTTAGAGGTCAGATTCAAACCCAGGTCCTCTGCCTCCAGAACCAAAGTTCTTCCCACTGCCCCACATCACCTTCTGGAAAGGAAACAAAGACAAGCACAACTCTCATTTCCATGGAAAATCAGAGGATCCTTGCTGAGGAAGGTCACAGACATGACCTATGTGTCTCTTGGTTTTGCTTAACTGTTTTCTTTGTTACAAGGAAAGGTTCGTGGGAGCTGAGGAATGGGGAAGATATTCAGAAATTACTGGAATATAAAACCAAAGGCAGTCAATTACATTTTAACTGTTATTTGAAGAGTATGAAAAAGAATGATCATCTTTGTATACCCAGTACCTAGAATATTGCCATACATACAGTAGGTGCTTAATAATCACTTCTTAAAGTGAAAAAGTGAATCAAAATCAATTGAGTACATTGGACTAGTTCATTTCTGAATCCCCACCCACCCAATGCACAGCAAACCCTTCAGCATTCTACCTTCCACAGTCACTTCTGACTCAGAATATCTGCTGTCTGATGTTTACATAGCACTCTGAGAGGCTAACTAGCAGAATGGAAGCAGAGCTGGCCTCAGAGACCAAAAGACACATGTCCAATGCCCACCTCTGACCATCCTGCCAGGGTCACATCATCCTGGACAAATCACTGCAGCTACAGTTGCTCCTGAAACTCCCTGAGTCCATTCACTGAAAGCAGATATAGATGTGAGAACTATATCCGGCATTTCCTCCATCCACAAAATCAAAGGTCCCATTCAAAAAAATCATGATGCTTTTAATGCATAATGCCAGCTGAGTTTCAGAACATTCCTGAGAAATTGGTACCAATGACCTTATTATCTTCCTTTTTCAGTGGTGCCAAAATGAAAGGGACTTCTCCCTGGTCGTGAGGCTCAGTAAGTCAAAGTCACAGGAAGGGTGTGAAGCCAGGTCTTCCTGACTCCAAATCCAACACTCTATTTGCTTTGCCATCATCTGATTAGCTCCCCTCTCCTGGGACAGAGGCTTCATGAACACCCAGTTGAGACACAAGAGCACTAAGGATGGTTGTGACTCCCTCTTATGAGATAGTCTGAATATGTAGGATGTAAGGTTAAGCTACAAGAGGAACCTTGGGGATAGCAGGAAGTTCAGGTCACTTACTAGGAACATAGAATCATTACTGTTCTAGATGTGAAAGGGACCTCAAAGGTAACCCACTTACTTTATCAATGAGGAAACTGAAGCTACTTCTACCCCCTCTCTGCTCAAGTTTCCTGCATCTGAGGGTGGTAAATGGTGCTATGTCCCCCTCAATCTCTTCTCAGTCTGGTTGACCTCTGTATGATTGATTGATGTATGATTGATGATGATAGGGAGGTTGGGCCAATGGCTGCTTCTCTAGGCCTTGGCCTCAGATCCCTTCAGCAGGGGTGGAATCGAAGCAGGTAGGTGGGAGGCACAGTACCCACTCCACTCAGCCTAGGAGTGAGGTCAATGCTATCAGGATCCATGGAGGAGCTCAGGGAGAAGTTCTGTAGGATGGTGGTGAAGAAGAGGAAAAGTTCCATCCTGTCAATGCCTTCTCCCAGACAGATTCACTTCCCTAAGGGTACAGAGAAGAGTGTCATGGAGGCCATTGCCAAGGGGACCCCACCTCACAAGGACCACCTTGGAAGTGCACAAAATATTTCCTTTATGTCCACCAGGTGACATCAGTAACAAATGTTTTCTCCCGATTCCCACAGAATCAGGTGGGAGCTAGAAAGGATCTCAGCAGCCATCTTGTCCAAGCCCAAGAGACCCAGGGAGGTGAAGTGATTTAGGGTCACAGTTCTCCAGCTAGAAGGGACCACAGAGGTCATCTTGTTCAAGTCCCTCATTTACACATCAGGAAACTGAGGCTGAGAGACAGGAAGTGCCTTGAACAGGGTCACTCTGGGGGAAAATGAGAAGACTGAGAATTGAGCCAGCAACAAAGTCCATGGCTTCAAGTATCTCTATAAAAATCCACCATGGATGAGAAGGAAACAGGAGGAGCCAGAGATCCCAATGCAAGGAGGCAAAGTGTGATTTCATGGGTACATTGAGGCTTGGAGAAATGGAATGGATGACCAAAAATGTGCTAGCAGAAGGGTGAGTGCATCATATTCCAAAGGCATTATATATTAAGAAGACAAATTCATGTCATGGTATTCAGAAAATAAACTGGAGAAGCAGGGTGGAGGGCATTTGGGTGAAGATCAATGGAGACAAAGAGATATTGTTTCCTCTGCCAAACTGCCTTTGGCTGCCTTGAGAAAGATTTGGTTTGACTGCTGACCTTCATGCTCAAAGAGGACTAAAATGACATCACTATGTCACGGTCAAGGTACAGTGTGTCCAACTGAGGCTGATCAGACCAATAAACTCTTGGAAAGCTCTACCACAAATAGTCCATAAGAATATTTGGAATAGAAGTGTCTAATTTTGCATGTCTCACATTTCTTTTGAGCTACTGCAATTCTGCTTTGATAATAGAGATATGATAAAGGATAGATTGATAAAGGAAGATAAATATGAAGAGATATATTTAGGTTATATTATATATTATATGCATTATATTGTACTTGCATATAAATATAAAAAGAGGCATAGTTTGCATGGAGGGGACATCTATGGGCCTTGGGGTTCCAATTTATCCAATATCCCCTATCTTTCCCAATGACCCCTCAGCTTCCAGGTCAACCTGAAGTGACAACCTATAGACAGAGACAGCCTAGGACTGGTTGTCTTTAACTGGCCTTTGAGCGAAGGGTCTCCAGGGAGAGTCTCTATGAGCCTTGGGGACAGTGCTTATCTGAACAGAAGGGAATAGAGGCCTCACTCTTCTTCAGAGATCCCTGAGCATCCAAGAAATGGTTGGGGTCAAAGGCATAAGGTTTCTAAAACTACCTGGGATCACGCAGGACTTTGCTCAGGACAAGGTATGCTTCATTGCCTTGCCACAAGAGGCGGGTGTCACCAGAAGTAGAAAGTGAGCTCCACTAAATCTTTCCCAATACCCAGGCACAGACCATCAAGGCCCTCCAAAGCCAGGTCATAACCCGGGCAATCAGAGCCATGCCAAGGCAAAGCAGATGTAGCTTAGCCTAGAGCCAAGGGCACATGAGGGTTGAGATTGGCAGAAATGCTGGACCAAGCCCCAAGTCACTGTAGGCACCAGGAGACCAGATCGCCCTGAGGCACAACAGAACTTAGACCATTGGGGAATGGGGCAGGGGTAACAAGACTGCCCATCAGTTTCCGTGGACCAACAAACATTGGAGTCTGGGATGACAAAATCACAGCTGTAGAGTTATCTAGTCCAGCAACCCTACTGTAGAGATGAAGAAACTGAGGCACAGAGAGGTAATATCTGTGTCTCTAGATTCTACTCTATCCAATCTTTTACTATTCTTTGTTTAAGACCCAAATTCTGGCTCCAGCTCTTTCAGTGAAAGGGGTTCAATATACAGAGTAGATCAAAGAAAGAAGCCTATTATAAAGTGAATACAACGTTATTGTTAAATTCTATTCTCTCCAGACTTCGGTTTCTTCTCCTATAAAATAAGTGCCTTGGAATAGACCTCCAGTTTTCCCGTCAGTGTCAACACTCTCTCTTTTCTCCTTTATGAGCTCTTAACATGCCAGCATTCTATTTTCAATGTTCTTTCTAAATCTTCAGTCAATAACTTAAGAACCCTCCAAATTCTAGCATTCTCCTTCTTTGTTCTAACTTTCCTTTCAGCTTGGCACTTTCTGTTCTATGTTTTCAAAGCCCTCAGAACTCTAATTTTCTGTGTTCTATGTTCTGTGCCCTTCCAGGTTTGACTTTCTATGTTCTAGGATGGAGTCATCTAGTCATGGGTGCCATGGGATCTGGAGTTCTTTGCATGAGTTAGAAGTGAAGGGTTTAAACGATCCTGGGGATGACAAGCAAGAGGGTATAGAAATCTATCTTGCCCTATAAGAAAGTAAGAGGAAAGGGGATGGGGTGGAATGATGGGATGGAGGGCAGACTGGGGAAAGGGGCAATCACAATACATGCCATCTTGGTGTGGGGGGAGAGTAGAGATGGGGAGAAAATTTGTAACTAAAAATGTTGTGGAAATAAATGTTGAAAACTAAAATTAAATTTTTTAAAAAGAGTCATAAGAAAGATCCTGGGGATGCTATTGGTCTCACCTTGGGAATGAGGTACTTGCTGGAGGAGGTGTCGTGGGTCACAGAATGAGGCACACTCATAGGAAGAAAGTCACTGGATCTCTGGGTCTCATGGATAACAGCATCTGTGTAGGGCATTTTCGCTCGATCTTTGAGTTCTGGAAGACGGTTCCACCCAGTCACCTCTTCCTGGACTTTTGCTGAGGCACAGGAAAGGACAAATAAACCCAGTTCATAGGAAATGCCCCAGAAGGAAAACTGCATGTGTATAGGTGTCTATACACATATGTATATATGTGTGTGCATATATACACATATGTATACATAAATGTACACACATTTTAAATGACTGAGCAAATTTATCCATTTAGATGGGAGCCAGAATATCTATGAGGAATCCTTGGGAGACAGCTTCCCATGGGAGAGTTGAGTTGTGGAAAACTATCTATAGTAGCACAAGAGGATACCAGGAAAGTGACCATATATATCCTTACCCTTACAGTCATTACTCAGATCCTTTTGCCAGAGATGGGGGCTTAGAAACTGAGGCTAAGGAAAACCTCTCTGGCCTCTCTTCTAGTTACCAATTATAATGGGCTCCCTCCCTCCACCTGATCTTGACCTACCCTCGAAGTCTTTGTTTGTCTCCAATCTCTGGGCAGTTGCTCCCATTGACCCACCTGCCACCCAGGGGTATTCGAGGAGCAGGAGGCAGCCATAGCCCAAGGTGGTGCTGGTTGTCTCGGTGCCAGGAAAGAACAGTGATGTGACAGTGAAGAGGTTTTTCTAGTGGAACTCAGTGCTAGCGATGCCCTTTTCCTAAGGAAAAGAAGAAAAAAGGCAAGGAGAAAGATGGAAAAGAAGACCATAGGTTAGCCTCAGAGTCTCTCCTTTCATGTATCTGAGTCTCCCTGTTTCTTCACATCTATCACTAAGGCTCAGACTCTCAGTGTTTGGTTCTCTCTAAATCCCTCCGTTGTGGTCTCCCCTTTCTTGGTCTCCTCCTCCTTCTGTCCCTCTTATTGTATTCTCTTCCTCTGCCTACCTCCATCCTCATTGTCTATTTCTACTTCTGGATCTTGGGCTGTCTTTGCTGTCTACACACACACACCCACACCCACACACATCCTTCTCTATTTTCCCTCCTCATGCCTTTTCATCTCCCATTCTGTTTACCTTTCCCTGGCTCCCTCTTTTTCCTGTCTCTTTTCTCTCACATGTGGCCATTTTATTTTTAGTCCATGGTTCTAGAGTAGGAAAGGACCTTGGAGGATATCTAGTCTAAAACCCTCAGCTTACAAGTGGGGAAACTGAGGTCTAGAGAAGATAAATGACTTGCCTTTGGTTACACAGGTAGTAAGTGGTAAAGGTGGAATTTCAACCCAGATCCAATGCTCTTTTCACTGAACCACACCGTGCCTCTCTCCATTGAATTCATCTAGCAACTATTGTGTCTACCAAGTAGTGAAAGACATCTTGCCAACTGCTGAGAATATAAAGATAAAAACAAAACAGTCCCCTTGGGGAGTTTCCATTCCATTTGGGGACAAGTGGGATATAACACAGAGATAAGTAAAACCAAAGCCTAGATACAAAGTACTATTAAGTAATTTTAAGGAGAAAGCTTGAACAACTGGGGGCAATAGGAAATCCCTCATGTAAGAAGAGGCACCTGAGCTGGGCTTTGAAGGAAACTAGGGATTCTATCAGGCAGAGGAACAGAGGGATGGCATTCCAGGCATGGACCACAGCTTGGGAAAAGGCAAAGATGCCGTATATGGAATCTTCTGTGAGCAGGAAGAGGAGACCTTGAAGGAGACCTTCCTTTGATGGGAATGGGAAATTCAAAGAGTAACAATGTAAGAGATAACTGAAAAGAGAAGCACATTGGAAGGCTTTAGGTGCCAGAATGAGATTTTTTAACTTTATTCTTTTTTAAATTTTTTATTAAGTTTTTTTATATTTTTAGTTTACAACACTCAGTTCCACATTTGTTTGAGTTCTGAATTTTCTTCCCCTCCCTTCCCCCTTCCCTCCCCCGGCCAAGACAGCATGGAATCCAATATGTGTTCTACATATACCTTTGCATTAAACTTATTTACACAATAGTCAAGCTGTAAAGAAGAATTATGATCAATGGAATGAATTATGAGAAAAAAGAAACAAAACCAAAAAAAAGAAAAAAGAGAGCAAATAATTTTCCTCAATCTGCATTCAGACTCCATAGTTCTCTCTCTGGGTGTAGATAGCTCTTTCCATCATGAGTTCTTTGGAGCTGTCTTTGAACCTTGTATTGTTGAGAAGAGCCAAGTCCATCAGAATTAGTCATCACAGAAGCAATATATCTGTGGTTGTGTACAATGTTCTCTTGGTTCTGCTCCCCTCACTCAGCATCATGTCATGTAGTTCTTTCAAGGTTATGAAGTCCATATCCTCCCCATTTCTTATAGGACAATAGTATTGCATTACATTCATATACCACAACTTGTTTAGCCATTCCCCAATTGATGGGCATCCCCTTATTTCCAGTTCTTTGCCACCACAAAAAAGGCTGCTATAAATATTTTTGTACATATGGGTCCCTTTCCCCCTTGTGTGATCTCTTTGGGACACAGCCCTAGAAGTGGTAATGCTGGGTCAAAGGGTATGCACATTTTTATAGCCCTTTGGGCATAGCTCCCAATTGCTCTCCAGAATGGTTGGATCAGTTTACAACTCCACCAACAATGTAATAGTGTTCCAATTTTCCTACATCCTCTCCAACATATATCATTTCCCTGTTTTGTCATTTTAGCCAATCTGACAGAAGAGATGTAGTACCTAAGAGTTGTTTTGAATTGCATTTCTCTAATCAGTAGTGATTTAGAGCATTTTTTCATATGCCTGTAGATATCTTTAATTTCTTCCTCTAAAAACTGCCTGTTCATATCCTTTGACCATTTATGAATTGGAGAGTGACTTGAATTCCTATAAATTTGGCTCAGTTCCCTGTATATTTAAGATATAAGGCCTTTATCAGAGACACTGGTTGTAAATATTTTCTCCCAATTTTCTGCTTTCCTCCTGATCTTTGTTGCATTGGCTTTGTCTGTACAAAAACTTTTTGATTTAACATAATCAAAATTATCCATTTTGCATTTTGTAATGCTCTCTATCTCTTGTTGGATCACGAATTCTTCCCTTTCCCATAAATCTGATAGGTAAGCTATTCCTTGCTCTCTCAAATTGCTTATAGTATCGGCCTTTATTCCTAAATCAGGAACCAATTTTGACTTCATTTTTGTATATGGTATAAGATATTGGTCTATGACCAGCTTCTGCCATGCCATTTTCCAATTTTCCCAGCAGTTTTTGTGAAATCGTGAATTCTTAGCCCAGAACCTGGATTCTTTGGGTTTATCAAAGAGTTGATTGCTATAGTCGTTGACTCTGGCATCTTGCGCACCTAACCTATTCCACTGATCCACAACTCTGTTTCTTAGCCAGTACCAGGTAGTTTTGATGACTGCTGCTTTATAGTATAGTTTAATATCTGGTATGGCTAGGCCACCTTCCCTAGCATTCCCTTGATATTCTGGACCTTTTGTTCTTCCAGATGAATGTTATTATTTTATCCAGCTCTGTAAAATAATTTTTGGTAGTTTGATTGGTATGTCACTGAATAAGTAAATTAATTTAGGTAAAATTTTCATTTTTCTTATATTAGCTCAGCCTAACCATGTGCAACTGATGTTTTTCTCTTTATTTAGATCTGACTTTATTTGTGTGAAAAGTGTGTCCCAATTATGTTCATATAGGCCCTGGATTTCTCTTGGCAGGCAGACTCCCCAATATTTTACAGTGTCTACAGTAACTTTAAATAGAATTCTCTTTCTATCTCTTGCTGTTGGACTTTGTTATTGATGTATAGGAATGCCAAGGATTTATGGGGGGTTATTTTATATCCTGCAACTTTGCTCAAGTTGTTTATTATTTCAAGTAGTTTTTTACTTTTAGCTTTATTTTAAGGCAATAGGAAGCCCATGATGGTTCTTGAAGAGAGGACAGAAATAGTCAGGTCTATGCTTTAAGAATATCAATTTAGCAGCTGTGAGGGTTCATCAGATTGCAAAATCCTTGAGAGCAGGGATTGAATTTTTGCCTCTTTTTGTATCCCCAATGCATAGCACAGTGCCTGGCATCAATAGGCACTTAAGAAATGGTTATTGACTGACTGACTGGAGGCTACATTACTGAGGGGGGAATTGGAAGTGGGGAGGCTAATTAAAAAGCTATTGCACTAAACCAACTAAGAAATACTAAGGGCTTGAACTAGAGGAAAGGTCATGTGAGTGGAACTTAGTACTGAGTTGCCATTGAGGGTGAAATGGTAAGGCTTGGAACCTTATTGGACAAGGGGTGCTAGAGAGAATTAAGGGTCAAGGCTGACTCTGAGATTACAAAGAGGGATAACTAGGAAGTGGTGATGCCATCAACAGAAACACTGGAAACTGGAAGATAGATAGATGAGGAAGAGGGAGATGGGACATGAGGTCCTTTTTTGGTATCTTCATTGTTTCATTCGATAAACATTTATTAAGCACCTAATATGTGCCGGGTATTGTGCTAAGCACTGGGGATACAAAAAGAGGCAAAAGACATTCCTGCCCTCAAGGTGCTTACAATCTAGTTGGGGAGTTTACAATCTGAGGTGTCTATGGGATCACAGCTGCAGAAGGAGCTGTCCAGCAGACGCTTGGAAATGTGGGGCTGGAGCTCACAAGAGAAATGAAGGCTGGCTCTGCAGATTTGCCTCCACACCTCTATATAGGAGTGGTCATTGCACCTGGGAGAGGTAATGGAGCAGTTAATGAGAGCACCAAGGAGACAGAGAGAGAAAGAGAAAGGGGGTGGGACTCAGAAGAGACAGAGCCTGGGGAAAACACTCGCTGTCTCTCTTTTTCCCTCACTGTGTTTATCCTTCCTTCTTTTTCTATTACACTCTCTGCAACTCTCATTACTTGTCTTCCTTTCCTTCTATAATTTCTTTCTTTTTTATCAAAATCTTTTGGTCTCTCTCCTTCTTTTGGTCCCTACCCCACAAGGAGAAGGGGTGCTGGCCACCAAATTTCACCAAGAGAATAATTGTTCTTCATTCTCTCTTTCGCCCTCTTCCTCCTCCCTCTCTTATCTCAGTCTTTCCCTCTCCCCTCTGCCTCCTTCATCTATCTCTCTTTGTCTCTCTCTCTCTGTCTCTCTCTCTCTCTCTCTCTCTCTCTCTCTCTCTCACACACACACACACACACACACACACACACACACAAACACACACACATATAAGGACGCAAACATACACATAGGCACACATTCACACATACACAGTGTGTGGCAGTACTTGGAGGGAAGGGCATGGATTAGCCACCTTCTCCAGGTACACATCAATAAAGTCTCTAAGGGCACTGCGATCAAGGCTCACTTTGTGTTTCTCCACCTTGTTAGCAATGAAGGCATTGATGAGTGCCAGGCTGTTGTGAGCACACTGATGGGGACCAGGAAAGAACTTCAGGAAACCTAAAAACTGCTCAAAGAGCTGATGTGGAGGAAGAGGGGAAGATACAATAGGATGAGCCCCCTATCTTCCATAGGTGCCAGCATTCCTCTGTCACTTCTGCAATGTACCTGTTCCCTGCATCATCCCCTTCTCTTTTCCTTTGTGCCCACTCCTTCCTCCATCCCTATCAGCTATTTCCCTGTTTTCCTTTCCCAGTGTCCTCCCGTCCCCGTGTCCCTGCGTCCCTTCTCTGTATCCCTGCACTTTGATGTCCTCCAATGCCCTCTCTTCTTCTGCATCTTCACCTATGCCCTCCTTTCCTTCTCTCTCTCCCAGTGTCACTCTTTGTCCTCCCAAGCCCCACCTGGCCCCAGAAAGAGATTATTATGGCAAACATGTCAGTGAATTTGTTCATCAGGTACTAGAACTGCTTATCATCATAGGAGAAGTGTTCGCCAAACACAATGTAGCAGATGATATTGGCCATGATGGAGTTGAAGTTGATGGTGGGCTCCAACAGTGCTCCTGGGGAAAGAAGAGAACAGAAAAGGAGTGGATGGAAGGGGGGAGGAGTGGAGAGGAGAGGTTCAGGAGGTCAGTGAGAACTTCTCACGTCTCCAGTGTTATTGATTCTTTATTTCGCTGTTTCCATGTTTCTGCCTCTGGACAATTGCTATGCTTCTAAGATTGTACCAACAACCACCACCACCAATCCCCCTCAACTCAGCATCTAGGGAAAGGAAGTTCCTTTCCATCCCCAGGGTCTCTCCCCAATCCTTTATGCCTCCATTGTGGTCAGTTTCTCTTTTGTTCTCTTTCTCATCTTCTGTCTCTGGGTCTATCTCTGTAGTTGTCACTATGTTTCTCTGTATGCTTCTCTTTCTTGATGTGTCTCCCTGAATGTCTTTATCTCTCTTCTCTAATTGTGCCTGCATCTTTGTTCTCACCCTTCGATTTCTGTAGCTTCTCAACTAGACGCTGGGCCTGGTTTTGGATCCATTCTTCAGTGCTTCTCTTCCCCACCCCAAAATCTTGAAGAGTGGCCAAGGAGAATTGGCGCAAGGTCTTCCATGTATCACCATTGGCAAAGACAACCCCCAAAGGCCAAAAGGAATAGGGTTTGGGACTCTGCCTTACTGGCATCCTTCCTTCCTCAAATCTCTCTTCCTTTGACTTCCTATTCCTCTACATTCTGATGAGTCTCCTCTGTCCACCCTGATCCTCCTCTCTTTATCCTTAGCTCTTACCTGTCTCCTTCTCTGATCCTCAGAGTTTGAAGTCCCTCCTTCCTCGAGCTTTATATATTAGGAAGGCAGAATTTATGATTTCAAAGAGAATCTCATATGTGCCTAAAAGGTCTGGAACCGCAGGATATAAGGAATTCTCTAGGCAGAAGGCAGGAGAACTAAAGCATGTATTTACACTCCACAATAACAAGCCCACAAACCAGCGTCCCCATTTTGATATTTTCATCAAAAGCTTCCAGGCCCAATAAGTGCGCCTTATAAGAGTAACCAGGAGGCCACAGAGAAGCGAGATGGTATAAGGCAAAATCGTATACATGCTTCCCCTCTACGGTAAGAAGATTACCCACTAGCCTCTAGTCAGCTCTGCTACCGGCAGCTCAGCTTCGGCTGTAGGTGTCTCTGGCTCCAACCGGAAAAGGAAAGGAGAATCTTCAAGCCATCCTCTCCCCTCTTATAGAGTTTTTGACATCATCAAGCGCCGCCTGAACGACCAGGGCCGATTGGTTCTTGACTTGGCCCTTCCCCCTAGCATAGACCATGTTAACACACTTCCCCTCAGCCAGCCCCACGACTCATCACACAGGAAGCTCTGGTCCTGCCCCGGAAGAGCAAGCCCCAGCGTCCAGGGAAGCTCAACGAGGCAAGTTGAGTCATTCAAAGAAAACAAAGTCCAATCTGGCTACACCTAACCACCACCTTGTCACTCTTCTACAACCCCTGCTTTGGCATGGCCCACTGACACTGACCCTGACCCTGGAAGACTGAATCAATAATCATCACAGGTGCTCAACCACTGAACTCCTCAGCATTCTACACCAGGGCCTCCTTCACAGCCTCAGTCACACATAGCACAACCATAGGTCGAGAGCCCAGGAAGTTGGTAAATATATCCCCATATTTGTCTCAAAGCTATGGTGGGGAAGAGGCCCACTCTGTTAGATCCCAGTTGGCACAACGCATTCCCATCTGCACAATGGAAAGTGATGTATTTAAAATACAAGGTGCGTAGTGCCCCTTTTAGCTCTAACCTTCTATGTCTGTGTTGTAAAATCCCTCCCAGCATTCCATGTCTTAAGATCCTCTCAACTCTTGACATTCTGAGTTCCAAGGTCCCTTCCAGCTCTGATATTCTATGCTCTACATTCATAAGGCCCTTCTAGGTCTGACATTCCATATTCTAAAGGCCCTTCCAGCTCTGATTTTCTATGCTTCTAAGATTATACCCAGAACCATCCCCCTATCCCCATCCCACCCTGCCAATTCAGCATCAGAGGCAGAGAAGTTCCTCTCCTCCCCCACAGTCTGGCCCAATGCTTCACTGGTAGTCCAGTAAATGGCTAATGATCTGGCTAGACTTCTTGGAGAACTAGCTCAAAGGGCAAGATTATCTTCCTCTCCCCCATCCCTGGCAGATCGTATCTTCTCCTAACAGTTAAGACTCCAATGTTCCCATTTGCTTTAACTTCACTTCTTTGGGAAATGACAGGGATGTTAAGAAGGAGGGACAGAGCAAAATCAATATAATAAAAATGACAATTCTACCTAATCTACCTATTCAGTGCCATCCCAATTAAATTACCAAAAATTATTTTATTGAACATTAAAAAATGCATTTGAAAGAACAAAAGGTCAAGAATATCAAAGGAATTCATGTAAAAATGTAAAAGAAGGAATATCAGATCTTAAACTGTATTTTAGGGTGGTAATTATCAAACCTATCTGGCACTGGCTAAAAAATAGAATAGTGGATCAGTGGAATAAAGTAGGCATTAAATACTCACTAGTAAATGCCTATAGAAACCTCATGTTTGATAAATGTAAAGGTCTATCTAAGCTTTGGGCATAAGAACTCCCTATTTAGTTGAAATTGCTGGGAAAATCTGGCAGAAACTAGATATAGACCAATGTCTTACACCATTTACAAAGATATGGTCAAAATGGATGCACGACCTAGACATAAAAGGAAATATCATAAGGAAATTAGAAGACCTTGGAACTTATACCTATCACATTTATGAATAAGAGAAGAATTCATGAATAAACAAGAGATAGAGAGCATTCTGGGATATAAAATGGACCATTTTGATTATATTAAAATTAAAAAGATTTTGTATAAATAAAACCAATCTGACAAGATTAGAAGGAAAACAGAAAATGGGGGGGGGTGGATTTATAGCCAGTTGCTCAGATAGAGGTCTCATATCTCAAATGCTGAGCCAAATGGTAAGAATATAAATGAATCCCCAGTTTATAAATGGTCAAATGATATGAATGAACAGATAATTTTGGAAGAATTAGTCAAAGCTATATATACTCATATGAAAAAAATGCTCTGTCATAATTGATTAGAGAAATGAAAATTATAGCAACTCTGAGGTACCACCAAATAACTATTCAATTGGCCAAAAGGATAGAAGGGGAACATGACAAATGTTGGAGGGGATGTGGCAAAATTGGGACAGCAATACACTTGGTGCAACAGCGAAGTGATCCAACTATTTTGGAGAGCAATTTGGAATTATATTTGACCAAGCAATATCACTATCAGGCCTACTTCTCAATTTGATCAGGGAAAAGAGAAAAGAATCTACATGTTTTAAATTATTTATAGCAGCTCTCTTTGTGGTGGCACGGCACTGGAACATGAGGGGATGTCCATCAATTGGGGATGGCTGGATAAGTTGCAGTACTTGATTGTGAGGGAATACTGTTGCTCTATAAGAAATGACAAGCAGGTTGGTATCAGAAAAACATGGAAAGATTTGCATGAAATAATGCAGAGTGAAATAAGCAGAACCAAGAAAACATTGCATACAGTGACAGCAACGTTGTTCAAACAGTAACTTAGCTGTTATGAAAAATATGCTCATTCATATCAACAATAAAGGATTTATGGAATAAAATGCTATCTACCTCCAGAAAAATAACTGATACATGCAAGTAATATATGTATGTATAAATACACATGTACGCACACATACACATATATACAAATATACACACACATACATATATGCATATATGTAATGTTAGTCTTCTGCAATGTGAGATTGGGAGAGAGGGAGGAGGGAAACAATTTGGAATTCAAAATGGAACAAAACAAATAAATATTAAGAGAGTCAATAAAACACTTAAAAGGAATAGAAAAAAGAGAGATTGAATCTTCCCTACCACTCCCTTCAAACTACCTTGTTCTTGGATCCCCCTAGCAAGGACCCTGGGTTGGGGTAGAAGGACAGGGTTCTAGTGACCATCCCTGGTGGGCAGTGGAATGATGTGGATGATGTGGAATCTAGAGTTCACTTTGCCCATCCCCACATCACCCCAACTCCCATCCCTATGGAAGGCACTGATGGACAGATGATAAACAATACTTCCAACTTCTCCCCACCCTTCACCTCTTTCCCCAGAGGAAAACTAGGGCAGGCAGGACTGGAAGAACTCTCTACTCGACCCTTAAAAAGCTCAGAGAAACCCAGTAACTGACTTCCCTTCCCTCTGAAAGATCACAATGCATTCATTTTTGCTTTGCTTTGTTCGAAGAAGCAGGAACAGAGGAAAATAAACAGGGAATTAATGGAACTCTCCTCTTTCTTCCCCCTCCCCCCATAATATATCTCTTCTAAGCAACCAGTTCCAATACCCACATACCACTCTGGATGACAGATCTCAAAGAGTTTATCCTTCACCAACCAAGAGGCAAAAAAAGAAAATGAGTGACTCCATTCTCTATCCACTCTACTTCCCCTCTTCTAGAGGGACTCTTTCCACAAAGAACCCTACCCTTCCCTTGAACTTTCCCCCACATTTCCACTTATGAATGATCTCAAATCATTCCTAGATAATAGCCAGGAGGGAAGTGAGTCAGAAAGCATCCCCATGGGGGAGAAATAGGGGCTCAGAAATCCCTCACAGGGAACAATCTCACAGCATTTATTCCAAAATAAAGGAGTTAGGGAGAAAACTTCCCTGGGACCCCAGGAAAAGCTCTAGAAATTCATTAGGCTCTCCCCTGCTTCCTTTACAGTGACTGATCTCAAAGTACTCATTTCTCATTATGGAGAGATTTTAGGGAAACTTAGACAGGCAGCATCACTGCATCTGCAATTGCTCACAGGAACCCAAGCCCACCCAACCAGACAGTTCTGCTGGTCCTCACCACCAGAAAGGATTTCAGGAGGCCATGACAATCCATCTGCAGAATGTTGCCCAGTAAAGACAAGGGTCGCGGCCCTGGGGGGAAGCAGGCACTCTGGGAAGCAGCAGGACCCCACAGCAAGAGGAGCAGGAGTCCCAGGAGGGCGGTCCGGAGAAGCAGTGACCTGAAATCCATGGTCCTGTCTCTGCCTTGCTTTCCACCTCTGCCAAGACTTTAAGCTCAGTGATGAGACAGGCCCTGCCCTGGCTCGTCCTCTCCCCCCACCTTAAGATCTGCTCAGCTCCACCCCCAAGTAAGTGACCTCTCTGCCCATCCTGGTCCCTCCCAGGTCCCCTGACTTCACCGCACCCCCACCTTTCACCTCCTGGCCATGGCAAGAGGGGCATGCCCCTGTCATAGGATCCAAGAGTCTCTGTAACCTTCTCCACTACACCTGCCCAGCTCTGGGACATAACTGCTGCTGTCTCTCATCTCTTTTTATCTGTCTTTGTCTCTTCCTGTCCCCCCTCCCCTTCTCTGTCTCTGTCTCTCTTACTTTCTCTGTCCACTATCCCCATCACATTTTTCTATGTCACGCCTTGGACAGAGATCAATGAAAAGCAAACTGATAACCACTGCATTCCCTACATTCTATCTGATTCTAGGAGTCACCAGAGTCCATGATAGGTCAACCTGAAGTGCTAGGAACCTTCCTGACCAAACTGGAGCCCTGACATGACCTCATCTCCCTTCACAGCTCTCCATTGTGTGTGTACTAAGGTGGATCACCCTATCTGGGCTCCATCTACACCTCCAGCCTTCCTCCCTCCCCACAGGCCTGACCTGGGGGCAGAAGGAGATCACTATTGCAGCCTTCCCCTAAAGCTTCAACACAGAGAAGAGACAAAGAAAGAGGGAGTCTGGGAGAGTGGAGACAGAAACAGCCCAGAATATGACAGTACTTGGAGAAGTAGGGGAAGGCAAAAGCCAGAAAAAGGGGAGAAAAATTTGGGGGTGCAGAGAGAGACTAAGGACAAGTAGAGACTAAGAGGGACACTGAGGAGGAAGACAAAGAGAACCAGAGTCCCAGAATCATATATGTAGACCTGGAAGGAATCTTAGAAGCCAACAGGTCCAACTGACTCATGTTACTCAAAAGAAAACAGGCCTAGGGTAGTCACAGGACTTTGCCAAGGTCACACAGGTAAGTGGCAGAACTCACCATGAAACCTGAGCTTTCTGGCCTTCCAAATCCAGCACTATACATGGAACCACACTACCAAGAAGTGAGAAAGACAGACATAGAGTGAAAGAGAGGGAAAGGGAAAAAAGCAGAAAGAGGGGAAAGGGGACAGAGGAGGATAAACAGACAGGGGAAAGGGAAAGGAAGAGAGACAAAGAAGGAAAAAGAGAGTTACAGAGAGGGAGAAAGAAAGGAAAAGAGAGAAGGAAGAGAAAGAATAGAAAGTAGAGGGGGGAGAGAGAGAGTAAGAGAGAGAGAGAGAGAGAGAGAGAGAGAGAGAGAGAGAGAGAGAGCGAGAGAGAAATAGAGGTAGAGAGAGAGAGAGACAGAAGGTGCAGAAAATGGGAAAGGAGAGAAAGGAAAACAGACAGAAAAAAAAAGAGAGAAAGATCAAGTGGAAGAGACAAAAAGGAGGGATGAATGAGACAGAAAAAGACAGGAAAAGGAGTCAGAGAGTAGACAAAGGGGAACAGAGAGGCTGAGGAAGGGACAGAAACAGACACGAAATGCCAGTGTCCCTTGGAGGCTTTGAGACAGCAGTGAGTTCCCCGCTGCAGCCCGTGGAAGATACACAGACAGGGCAACAGGTTGGGGGAAGGCTAGACATGGGGGGAGCACCTTCCAGGGGCATCAGGAGGGATTTCAGGCAGACTTTGCCTGCCTGCCTGCCTGCCTCTCCTGCCTATCCAGAGTCTAGGTCTACAGCCACCTGCTACTCTGACTTCCTCACTTCTCTCTTCTCTCCATCCCTTCCAAATCTTCCATGCCCTCTGGTCCCCTGCTTCTCTGTCCCCCCATACTTTTTGCCAAAAACTATTTTATTCCCCTTCTCTCCCACCCCTGCCCCACACACATAAATCCATGCCTGGGAGGCCAGGCAGGTTTCATTTGACCCCTCTCTCAAGGTTCTCCAGCACCCTTCAGGGAGTTTTCAGGGGTGTCCAATCTCTTTGGTCATTGGCTCCAGGTCCTACAATGGTGTTTCCCCAATGTGGGGGGTTTCCTGAACCCCAAGTCCATAGCTTCTCCTTGACATGCCAAAAAGAATGCAGGTCATCTGACTTACTCTGTGAAGCCATCTTACCAGTATAGGAAAGATCCTGCTTTCCAAGACTCTCACACCCACATCTCCAGGACAGCTCTTTTCCAATAAGGAAAGTGTTTCACACACACACTGTGAAAAATATTATACTCTTTTATATCATTTTCAATTTCAACCAGACCCAGAGCCTGAATTAATGAGTAACTGGATGAAGATCCAGGACCTGGGCTTCTTTGTTTTCTCTAAAAGTTTGCTCATGAAATACCCTTACCTCTGTCAACAAGGCCAGATTAGACTGACCTAAGGACATTACCCTAACCCCAAGAGAGATTACCTTGCTTAATATTCTACAAGTATATACTATGTTATGGAATGTAATGAGACACAGAGATGCTGGGCTGTAGTTTCAACTGACTTTTGTCAACATCCTTTACAACTCTATTCCATTAAGGAAAATCCTCTTGTTGTATCATGGTTAAACATACATGGGGGTCATAAAAATGAGGTCATACAGGCTTGCTAGCTCTGCTAAAATAACGTATATAAGTTTTCTCATTGCTTTGTTCAGGCAGCCAGAATTTATACTCTGACTCCTTGTACATACAAGTAAGCTAGCCTAGCTATGCTTTAAGAGAAAATAATAAACAACATGGATTTTTCTCACCTAGCTCTGTTGTTTACTTCAACCAAATTTTCAGGTTTAACAACACATACACACACACACACACACACACACACACACACACACACACACACCCTCAGCTCCAAAGCTCCCTATTGGTACAAAATCAGCTGCACAGTTGTCTATGACGAGATCAGCCCACCAGCTCCAATTCTTCAAAAAGAGTTCTCTAGCCCAGGGCTTCTTAAAATTTTTCCACTCACATCCCCTTTTTCCCAAGAAATTATTACACAACCCCAGGTATGTAAGTATATAAAATAGGTGAGCTAGTCAAACATTTACTGATGATAAATCACAAGGAAATTTATTTTTAAAACAAGTCTGTCATATACATATAATTTTGCCATTAATTAAAGATGAAAGGAAATTTGTATACAAATGAGATGGATGTGCTTGTTTATTTTTTGATAAAGTGTTAAATATTGGCAGAATATTTGATACTGGAGGATTTTAAGCATCTTCAAATTTTTCAGAGTTGATCAATATTTTGGTTTTATACTCATCAATGCTGAGAACGTTGATTCCAATGAATACATACTACAAGATGGCAGAAGTATGTTTGGGGGTATTTCAGAAATGGTTGGAAATTCTGTCCTATTCCCAAGACAAAATTCTTTTTAAAAAAGTTTTATGAAACTCAAGTTTTAAACCTATGTCACTTCACAACTCCACAAATTCTTCTTGAATTTTTAATGACAGATGACTGACATTTTTATTTCAATCGAATATGGTTTATGAACCAAACTTAGTATTTTAGAATCAGAATTTGAAAGGAAATATTTCTGAAATTGTATCTTCAGGTACTTCAGGTTATCAATTATAACTCTTACAATGATATCTTTGGGAAGGTTATTTTCAATTATAAAATCATCTGTACCTGTAAACATTTCTGAAGAACCATTTTCCACCCTATTCTTCTATATATTGACTTCCTTAGTAAAACTTTCAATTTTATCTTTTAACAAAATATGTTCCAATCTTTTCCTTGAAGTGATCTGTTTAAATCACTGAGTTTTTTAAAATATCTAAGAAATAACAGTTTTGAAAGCCATAAGTCATTATGAAAAATTAGCAAAATCAGATTTCTGCTCAGTCAAAAATACAATAATTTCATCTCTCAGTTTCAATAATCTGTTTAAACTTCACCCCCTTGAAAGCCACCTTACCTCTGCATGTACTAATGAGCTTTTGTATTCAGAATCCATGCCTTTCCAAAGGTTTGAAAACAAACAACTATTAAGGGCATGGCTTTTAATGAAGTTAATAATTTTGATAGTATCGTGAAGAAGAACATCTAACTCTGGTGATATTTTTTTGGCTACAAGTGGCTCCCAATGGATCAGGCAGTGAGTAAAAGTGATATGTTCATTTCTACCAGCTTTAACTTTTGCTACAAATCCAACATTCTCGCCCATCATTGCTCCAACAACCTCTGGACAGACTGCAACACAATTTTTCCACTATAAACCTTCACTTGTGAAAAAAATGATTGACTTTAAAATATATGTGTGTGTGTATTCCCCTCTAGTACACCCTTCTAAAGGGAGACAAAACAATAATTCCTCATATATGCTTCCTTCATAAACATATCTTACATAAAGTAACAATTGTGCCATGTTAGAAATATCAGTTCTTTCATCTAACTGAATTGCAAACTTTGGGTTGCACTTAAGCCTGGTAATAAGCTGCTGGAATTAGTCATTACTAATTTCAGAAATTCTTTTGGAAACAGTACCATTTGATAAAAGAATTTCACAAATTTCATCCCCATACTTTTTCCCAAAAACTATCTGACATTTTAATAGCAGCAGGTAATACGAGATCTTCTCCTAAAATGTAAGACTTTTTAGTTTTGGGAATTACAATAAGAAGTTTCATAAGATGAAAGTCAATACTTTTCATTGACAATAATAAATTTCTCAAAACATTGCTTTTCTTTATATTAAGATGTTAAAAGTTGTTCAAAATATTCCTTTGGTTTGTTGCAGTATTCTCCATGCTTGTATTACGATGTCATTTTAGTTCGGCTGGTTTCATGCTCTCCACACTCAAAACTTCATTACAAATTAAGCAAAAAGGTTTTTCTACCTTGTCGTCATTATTAGAATTAAATCCATATTGCAAAAATGATTCAACATTTCTTTTTCTTGTCATCAGCATTTTTACATCTTCTGTCTAAATTTAGCCATTTATCCATATCCAAAAATATTTTTGTCCTAAAATTTTCTAATTTTTAAAATTTAAAAGTAATTATTAATAATATATAATATAATATATATAATATAATATTTATATAATTTATAAATTTTAAATAATAATAAATTAATAGTAATTAAATTTAAATAAATTAATTAAAATAAATTTTAAAATGTCCTAATGATTTCTCAAATAAATACTAGCTTTACTTTGTGAAATTACATTTGTTTGTGCTTAATTTAAAGAATGATGTTCACACTTACATACACATACAGTGGTTATGGTGGAGAAATATTATGAAAGGGCTTTTGTCTTTACTTGCTGCAATTAAACACTTATCTTTCTGTAATAGAAGGCAACAACAGCAATTTTTAAAATCAAACATTCTAACACAATACAATCAAAGATATACTAGTTTGATACTTATATGCTGAGAAATGGCAGTAGGAAAATAGTAAAGTCTTCATTTTCCAGACTTAAACTGTTTTGTTTCCATAAGAGCAGAAAATTTTGTATATACAGTAGAAACACTAACAAACAATAGTCTTGAATATGAGCTGAGGTGTTTCTGGTAGTATTTGTTTGCATTTCATGCAAAGTGCGCATGCTTTGTGTTCAGAACCAAATCGCAACCAAATTGCAAGTGCTGCCAGAAACACTTCAAATTCATTATGCATTTGATTTTCAATTGATGTTTGGTTGTTGCATGTTCAGAAACCTTTTACTGTTGCCAAATTTTTTGAGGCCCTGATGTTCAGTTACACAGTCGAGACCCACAGTTTAAGAAGTGCTGCTCTACAAGCTATTTAAAAATAATGTTGAAAAGGAAAACTTGACTTGGTTTGTAAATGAAGAGATAAAAGTGTTTTCATCACACAATTTTTGAAAATTGATATGTAATTTATGTTAGGTTTAGTGTTATATTATGTTAAGTCTTCCTCCTGCCTTGTCTTGGTGGAGCTTACCCTGGGCTATTGAAGGCTTTGCCAGTGGTTCAGAAGTGAATCTAGCAGTTTCCACCAAATTAGAAAGGCTCTGAGTACTTCCCTGGTGACAGACTACCATTCAAGGGCCAGGCTACCTACATACAGAAGGGTCCATCAGCAAACAAACTCTTAATAATGAAGGATTAAGTTAGTGACTGAGGATAATTAAGATTAAGCTAACAAGAACTTAATTGTGACTGGCTAAATATCTGGCAAGTGATGAATTTGGGTAAAAAAATTCATGATATAATGTACTAAGGCATGAAAGGGGTGCAATCTGCCCTGATGGAGAGTACCCACATCACTGGAATCATGAGTGTTTTGAAAGATTGAAATTATTATTCAATAAGACAATGGCTAAGTTTTAAAAGAAGGGGTAACAGGTTTATATGTTTCATATTTCTGGCTCTACCTGATGGCACTCCTATTTTAGCAAACAGAAAAGGAAAAATAAATGACAGACAATGCCCTTGTAATAATTTGTTGTAATCTTAAAACACTACTGAGATCAAAGAAGATGAAGATGTCTCTAAGGGCTGCTTTTCTATTGCTATAGAATTTATATGGTTATTAGAAGTGTTAATAGTTTAAATTTGTTTTTATCCCAAAGAAGCTTTTCCCCAATTTTTAAATAAAAAAAGTTCTAACTTTATTTTGAGATGAGTAATCCAATTATGAACATATTGTAACTAAGACTCTTAAGCTCCATTATGATCTTTTTTGGACTTAGGCATCATCTCAATCTTTATTACAATAATTCCCTACTTATGGTGTGGTTTTCAGTTTGCAATCTGTACAAACATAATGCACCACTTCATAATTTCTTTGCAACAAATCTCTTCTGTTTCAAGTTGTTAAAAAAGGGGACACAATATTAAAAATGTACAGGCTATTGTTTCATCGTATGCTACTCCCTGGATTTGTGATTCTTGTGTATTTCATGTCCTTTAAGGACACTTCTGTATAATGGTTTTTTCATATTGAAAAGAATAAGATACCAAAAAGTGCTGCTCTCACCTGTGATATCTTATAAGTAAATGTTTAACAGTCATGGTAAGGCTTGGGCTTTACCACCATGTCTAAATCAAGAAAGATCCTGAGGGCTGTGCTCTCTTCAGCTCAGAAAAAAAGGGAGGCTAAATTCACACTCAGGATGAGGGTGAGGGAGAGTTTTTTACTTATATCAGGTGTTTTAAGAAGAAAGAAGAGGGAAAGAAATGAGAGGAGAGAAGAAGAGAGAAGAGGGGATTGGGTGGACATAAGTGGGGAGGGGAAGGGAGGAAGAGGAGAAAAGAGTAGGAGTGGAGGAGAAGTGGAGAGGAAGGGAGAGGATGAAGTGGAGAAGGGAGGAGAGAAGAGAAGAGATCGCCACCTAGGGCTCCTTCAAGGAGAATGAGAAGGTAATGGCTAAAACACTGAGATATGAGACTGATTTTTTGAGTTTCTTTGTTTGTTCTATTGTTGTTATTTTAACCAAAGGTGCTCATTCAGGTTGCTAGAGCATTGAGGAAAAAACACAAGAATTGGTAATTTTCATCCCGTTCTCCTGTCTGACTTCACCTGGGTGAACCAAGCCCCTGTGTCTAAGTGTTCTTTCAAACTGTTAAAGACTGCATCTAGCTAAAAAAAAAAAGTGTGGTACATGAATGCAATGGAATATGTCTATGCTTTAAGAAATTGATGAATAAAGGAAAGCATGGAAAGATCTCATAAACGAATGCAGAATGAAGTCAGCAGAGCCAGGACAACAACAAACACAGTGACTGCAACAACGTCAATGAAAAAAATGACAAATGAAAAATTAAAGTAAATGTCACAAAAGCATTCGAATGGATAGAGGTGGACAGCGCCAAGCTACCCCTTCATGGAGGTGCGAGGTTCACAGAGGTTAGCACAGCACCACCCAGCATGGTGTGTCCATATCAAAGAAAATACTTGCTCTATGAGCAAAGCAGAATTGCAGTAGCTAAAAAGAAATGTGAGATGTGGAGATTTAGAGCCATGTCCACTCCAAATGTTCCCATGGACTATTAGTGCTGGACCTGTGGTAAAAACCTTCTCAGTTCATACTGATCTGATCAGCCACAGTCAGACACACTGTGCATTGACCCCAACATAGTAATGTCATTTCGGTCCTCTTTGAATAGGAGGAACAATAGCTAACAATGCAAAAGTTTTCAGACTTTTCTACTCTTCTTTTGCTTTTTGCTTTTTTTATCTTTTAAAAATTCTTTCTTATATGGGATGACTCTCTAGAAAGGGGAGGCGGAGGGATACTGGGGATAACTATGATGTAACAAGTGCAGACATCAATAAAAACTTATTTCCCAAAAAGACTGCATCTGATGAATCAAAGCTTATTCCCTCCAAACATTTTGGTTGTCCCTGTCCTTGGCTTTTCCTTGTGCCCTTTTGTTCAAGGGGTGAGGGTTCAGGACAGCGCTGGGGACAACATGGGAGAGAGTGGCCTTTCCTTGAGCAGGCTGGGATCCCAGCTTATTGTGAAAGAATTTCTCTCTGTAACTGGGGGCATCATCTCAAAGCATCAGAATGTTTCAAAGCTTCACTTCCAAGGACAACATTGCTACGAACTGGGATCATGACCTTAATCTATTGCAACCTTCTAATGGTGACAAATAAAAGGATGAGAACAGAATTTTTTATTTTAAATTTATTTATTTTGGGGTTTCATGAGATTTTAAGTTCTAAATTCCCCCTCATCCACTCCCCTTTCCCCAAAAGAGAATGCAATCTGATATAGGCAATACAAGTATGCTCATAGTAATATTTCCACCTTAGTCATGTTGTAAAAGAAGAATCAGAACAAAAGACAAAACCATGAGAAAGAAAAAGAGAGAGAGAGAAAATAGTATGCTTTGATCCACATTCAGACTCCATAGTTCTTTTTCTAGATGTGGGTAGCATTTTCCCTGGGAAGCCGTTTGGAAACGTCTTATGAGCAATTTCATTGCTCAGAAGAGCTAAGTCTAACAAAGTCGATCATCACACAATGTTGGTGTTACAGTGTGCAGTGTTCTTCTGGTTCTTCTCACCACTCAGCATCAGTTCATATAAGCCTTTCCAGGTTTTGCTGAAGTCTGCCTGGTCACCATTTCTTATAAAACAATACTATTACATTACATTCATGTACCACAACTTGTTCAGCCATTCCCCAATTGATGGGCATCCCCTCAATTTCCAATTCTTTCCCAACACAATAAGAGCTGCAAGAAATATTTTTGTATATGTGGGTCCTTTTCCCTTTTTATGATATTAATCATTAGCAGGATAGTTTTGAAAAAATCTTTTAAAAAAGCAAGCAGTACAAAGTGAATAGTCCTGTCATGGGTGTACAGATTATACATCTAACTACATAGCATGTTCCATACAATAAAGGTCCTTCAGCCACTTGGTTTTTCCTGTGTCGATAGCTATGCCAACATCTTTTTTTTCCTCCATTACTTTTTTTCACATTTACTTTTTACTTTTTTCTCAATTGTATGTAAGCAAAATTTTTAACATTCATTTTTAAAATTTTAAATTCCAAATTTTCTCCCTTTCTTCCTCCCCTCTTCTCTCCTCGAGAAGGCATGCAATTTGATTTAGAATATACATATGTACTAATGCAAAACATTTCCATCTTAGCTATGTTACAAAAGAAAACACAGATCAAAAAAAGATTAATAAAGTCAAAAAGTATGCTTAAATCCATATTTATTATATCCCATGATTCTTTTCATTTAACTTTTTAAAATTCTGAACTTAACAAGCACTCAATGAATCAAACACTTACTTGCACAAAGTAGAACAGAATTGTACAAGATTGCATAGAAATCTCAGATCTCTTGCTTTATCTTTTAAGCCTAGGGGGAGGTGGCTTCTCTGGGAACCAGCGGGACCCCATGTCCAGAGGAGTAGGAACCCAGGAGGTTCGCTAGAAGAAGGAACCACCCAGAATCCATGGTTCAAACCCTGACCAACTTTGCACCCCCACCAATAGACAAAGAAAGTGGGAATTGGGGAGAGTGGAGACAGTAATCTGCCCAGAATGACAGGACTTGGAGAAGAAGAGATAGAAAGGCAGGTGTAGGGGAGGGGAAAGGAGAGAAAAAAGGGGAGAAAGATTTGGGAGTGCTGAGAGAGACTTTAAGCCCAGTCCAGGAGGGAGGCCCCATCCTACCTCATCCTCTCCTTCTACTCTCTGCCCCCCAGGAAAATGAACTTTCTGAACATCCCAGTCCTTACCCAGTCCCCTGACATTGTGATACCTGAAGCAGCCAGCTATTGCTAGAAAAACCCTGCCCCCAGCCCCTAATTGCAAACCCCCGTCTGCATAAGAAAAAACAGACTGAGTTCCTGCCGTTCGGCCAGTGTCCTGGGCCCCTAAGACATTTCCAAGGAATGTAAGCTAATTACCAGGAAAAGCCTAACTATCTTCCTTTGTCTAACTGAGTGGGCTCAGGGATGTCTCTATCTAATGTCAACAGACTGAGCCAGAGCATCCCTTGCTCTGTCCATGGCCATTAAGGATGAAAGCCTCGGCCCTAGACATTATCTTGAATTATATGGCTTCTGCCTTATCTTGAGCCTTCCTTGTTGTGGGAGTTATGGCAAGATGGACACAGGGATCCTGGGTTGTAATTTCAGTTGACACTTTGTCAGCTATCTGATATGTTGTATTTACAATCTATTCAGGAGGTTCCTCTTATTGTATCATGGTCATAAAAAGTGAAATAACACAGGCGTGCTGAGTCTGCAAAATGACATTTCAAGAGATAATTAAGCACTGAATCCTGTATTCTCTATAAAAACTACCCTTTCACTTCAAAACAGGGCCATTGATTTGGGAAGACCCCAATGGCCGCCGGCTAAATAAATTCTCCACTTAAAACTTATACTCTGTGGCGTGTCTCACTCGCTTCTGGTATAACATCACTGTACCCCCCAAACCCTGCCTATGGCATGCAGGGCTTGTCCCGTCATAGGATCCAAGAGTCTCTGTAACCTCCACCCCACCCCCACTACACCTACCATTGCTCCTACAGCCCTGGGACACTAACTGTTGCTTTCTCTCCTCTCTTTCTGTCTTTGTTTCTCTATTCCTGTCTCCCTTACCCTACTCTCTCTCTGTCTCCTTTTCTGTCTCTCTCTCTCTCTCTGCCCTCTGCCCCATTGTTTTTTCTGTGTCATGCCTTGGACAGAGGTCAATAAAAAGCAAACTGATAAGCACTCCACTCCCTACACTCTATCTGATTCTAGGAGTCACCAGAGTCCATGATAGGTCAACCTGAGGTGCTAGGAACCTTGCTGACCCAACTGGAGCCCTGACATGACTTCACCTCCCTTCGCAGCATTCTTTTGTGTGTGTACCAAGGTGGATCACGCTCTCTGGGCTCCATCTACACCTCCAGCCTTCCTCCCTCCCCCCAGGTCTGACTTAGAGGGGAGAAGGAGATCACCATTGCAGCGTTCCCCTAAAGCTTCCACAAAGAGAATAGACAAAGAAAGTAGGAATTGGGGAGAGTGGAGACAGAAATCTGCCCAGAATATGACAGGACTTGGAGAAGCAGAGGTGGAAAGCAGGTATAGGGGAGGGGAAAGGGGAGAAAGATTTGGGGGTGCAGAGAGAGAAATGAGGATAGGTAGAGACCAAGAGGGACACTGAGGAGGAAGACAAAGAAAACCAGAGGTCCAGAAGCATACATGTAGAGCTGGAAGGAACTTAGGGGCTAACTGGTCCAAACAACTCATGTTACACAAAAGAAAATAGGACCAGGGTAGTCAAATGACTTTCCCAAGGTCATAGAGGTAAATGGCAGAACTCAGGTTGGTACCAGAGCCCTCTAGCCCCCCAAATCCAGCACTGTACACTGAATTACACTGCCAAGAAGGAGAGAGACAGACATAGAGGTGTACAGGTGTAAAAGCCTGTCATGGGTGCACAGATTATCCATCTAACTACATACTCCATACAACAGATGTTCTTCATTCCCTTGTTTTTCCTGTGTGGATGGCTATGCCAAGGTCTTTTTTTTCCTCCATAGCTTTTTCTCATTTAATTTTTATTTTTCTCAGTTACACATAAACAAAATTTTTAACATTCATTTTCAAAGTTTTAAGTTCTAAATCCTCTCCCTCCCTTCCTCCCCTCTTCTTTCCTTGAGAAGAGATCCAATTTGATTTAGATTATACATGTGTACTTGTACAAGTCATTTCCATATTTGCCATGTTACAAAAGAAAACACAGGTAAAAAATACAAGAAAAATAAAGTAAAAATGATATGCTTAAATCTGCATTCATTATATTCCATGATTGTTTTAATTTAGTTTTTTAAAATTCTGAACTTAACAGCAACTGAATCAAATACTTATTTACGCAAAATAGTACAGAATTACACAAGATTGCATAGAAAGCTCAAATCTCTTGCTTTATCTTTTAAGCAGACAATAAATCCTACCTGTAACTTTCTCCTTTTATTTTTAAAATTTTATTATTATTCATTTTGTACAAGTTTTGAATCCCAAAATCTCTCCTTCTCTCCTACCCTTCCACCACCCATTGAGTAGGCAATAAATGTGATATCAATTATACATGTTGAAACAATGCAAAACATTTCCATATTAGCCATGTTGCAAAACAGAGAGAGAGACAGAGACAGAGAGAGAGAGACAGAAGGAGAGAGACAGAGAAACAGAGAGAGACAGAGACAGAGAGAGAGACAAAAAAAAGAAACAGAGAGAGAATATGCTTCAATCTGCATTCAGATTCTATCAGTTCTTTCTCTGGAAGTAGGTAGCATTTTTATTATAAGTCCTTTGGAATGGTCATTGACTATTGTATTTCTGAGACTAACTAAATCATTTGATCATTGCACAATATTACCATTACTATGTATAATATTCTCCTGGTTCTGCTCCCTTCACTTTTCATCGGTTCATGTAAGTTTTCCTAAGTTTTTCTGAAAGCATCCTGCTCATCATTTCTTATAGCAAAATAGTATTCTATCAAAATCATATGCCATGACTTCTTTAGCCATTCCTCAACTGATGGGCATCCCCTCAATTTCCAATTCTTTGGCACCAGAAAAGAACAGATACACACACACACACACACACACACACACACACACACACACACACACACACACACACATTTTCTTTTTCTTTGATCTCTTTGGGGATATAGACCTCGTAGTGGTATTGTTGGATCAAAGGGTATACACAGTTTACAATCCTTTGAGCATAGTTTCAAATTGCTCTCCAGAATGGTTAAATACATTCACAACTCTGCCAGCAGTGTATTACTGTCCCAATTTTTCCATGTCCACTCCAACATTTGTCATTTTCCTTTTCTGTTACATTAGCCAATATGATAGGTGTAAGATAGCACCTCGGAGTTGTTTTAATTTGCATTTCTCTAATCAATAGTGATCAGAGTATTTTTATATGACTATAAACAGCTTTAATTTCTTCTTCTGAAATCTGCCTGTTAGTTTGTTTTAATCATTTATCAAAAGGGTATTGACTTGTATTTATATAAATTTTATTCAGTTCTCTATATATATGAGAAATGAGAACTTTTTCAGAGAAATTTGCTGTAAAAATCCCCCCCTTTTTCCTGCTTTCCTTCTAATCTTGACTACATTGGGAGGTTTGTGCAAAAACTTTTTAATTTTATTAATCAAAATTATTAATTTTACTTCCCATGATCCTCTCTATCTCTTGTTTGGTCACAAATTCTCCCCTTATCCATAGATCTGAGAAGTAAAATTTTCCATGCTCCCCTATTTTGCTGATGATATCACTCTTTATGTCTAAATCATGTACCCATTTTGATCTTGTCTCAGTATACAGTGTGAGATGTTGGTCTACACTTAGTTTCTGCCAAACTGCTTTCCAGTTTTCCCAGCAGTTTTTGTCAAATAGTGGAAACTTATTCCAAAAGCCTGGATCTTGGGTTTACCAAAGAATAGATTACCGTGGTTATTTACTAGTATTCATTATGTACCTAATCTTTTCCACTGATCCGCCACCATTCTACTCCTTAGACAGTATCAGAGGCTTTGATGATTGCAACTTTGTAATACACTTTGAAATCTAGTACTGCCTTGCCACCTCCCTTCACATTTTGTCACTGATTCCCTTCATGTTCTTGACCTCTTGTCATTCTAGGTGAGTTTTCTTTCTCTTTTTTTCTAGCTCTATGAAAAATTTTAAGTAATTTGATTGGTATGGTGCTGAACAAATTAATTTAGGTATAATTGTCATTTTATCACATTGGCTCAATCTACCCATGAGCAATTAATAGCTCTCCAATTGTTTAGATCTGACTTTATTTGTTTGTATGAAGTGTTTTATAATTGTGTTCATAGAATTCCTGAGTTTGTCTTGGCTGGTAGACTTCCAAGTGTTTTATATTGTCTTCAGTTATTTTAAATGCAATTTCTCTCTCTATCTCTTCCCAGCGGACTTTGTGAGTAATATATAGAAATACTGATGGTTTATGTAGGTTTATTTTATATCCTGCAACTTTGCTGAAGTTATTAGTTATGTCAACTAGTTTTCCAGTTGATTTTCTAGGATTTTCTAAGTATGCCATCATATCATCTGCAAAGAGTTATAATTTTGTTTCCTCATTGCCTATTCTAATCCCTTCAATTTCTTTATCTTCTCTTATTGCTATAGCTTGTAATTCTAGTACAATATTGAATAATAGTAGTGATGATGGGCAACCTTGCTTCACCCCTAATCTTATTGGTAAGACTTCTCACTTGCCCCCATTATAAATAATGCTTGCTTATGGTTTTAGATAGATACTCCTTATCATTTTAAGGAAAACTCCATTGATTCCTGAACTTCTATTGTTTTCACTAGGAATGAGTGTTGCATTTTGTCAAAGGTTTTTTCTGCATCTTTTGAAATAATCATAATTTTGGTTGGTTTTCTATTGATATAGTCAATTATGCTGATAGTTTTCCTAACATTGAACCAGCTCTGAAGTCCTGATATAAATCCTACATGGTTATAATGTGTAATCTTTGTGATAGATTGTTGTAATCGCCTTGATAGTATTTTATTTAAAATTTTTGCATCAATATTCATTAGGGAAATTAGTCTGTATTTTTCTTTCTCTGTTTTTGCTCTTCCTGGCTTAGGTATCAGCACCTTTCAAAAATCCAGTAAGAGTTGTAGAGAAAAAATTAGGTAAAGAAATGGAAGCAAGGAAGAAAGTTATTTTTTAAAAATTGACTCAGAACTATATAGATCTAATGACAAAATATACAAGAAAGACAGTAAGGAGATGAATAGAATTTTATAAAAATTAGATATGATAAACTTCTCTAGAAAATTGAATGGGGAAAGAAAGGAATATACCTTTATTCAGCATCACATGGCACCTACATGAAAATTGACCACTTATTAGGGAATTAAAAACCTCACAATCAAAGGCAGAGAGGCAAATATTAAATACATCTTTTTCAGATTGTGGTGTGATAAAAATTACATGTAATGAAGGTCTAATGGAAAGATTGGCTAAAATCTAATTGGAAACTAAATAATCTATCCCTTAAGAATGAGTGGGTCAAACAACAAATCATAGAAACAATCAAGAATTTCATCAGGGAGAACAACAGTAATGAGACAACATACAAAAACTTACAGGATGCAGCCAAAGCAGTACTTAGGGGGAAATTTATATCTCTAAACATCTACATCAATAAAATGAGAAAGAATAGATGAATCAACTGGACATAAAGCTTAAAAAGACTTTAAAAAAGAACAAATTAAAAATCTTCCATTAAATACCAAATTGGAAATCTTTAAAAATCAAAGGAGAGATTAATAAAATTGAAAGTAAAAAACTATTGAGTATATCAAATTAAAAGCTGCCTTTATGGGAAAAAAATAAAATAGATAAACCATTGGTAAGTTTCATTTTTAAAAAGAAAGAACAAAATCAAATTACAAGTATCAAAAATGAAAAGGGTGAATTCACCACCAATGAAAATGATATTAACTCAATTATTAGGAGCTATTTTGCCCAATTTTATCCAATAAATCTGACAATCTAAGTGAAACAGATGGATATCTACAAAAATATAATCCGCCAACATTAAGAGAAGAGGAAATACAATGCTTAAGTAACCCTACCTTAGAAAACATACATTCAACAAGCCATAAATGAGCTCCCTAAGGAAAAATCCCCAGGACCAGATGAATTCACAAGTGAATTCTACCAAATGTTTAAAGAACAATTAATTCTAATGTGATATATACCATATGTAAAGATAGGCAATGAAGGAATAATACCACTTTCCTTTTAAAACACAAATATGGTGCTGATACCTAAACCAGGAAGAGCAGAAACAGAGAAAGAAAACCATAGACCAATTTCCCTAATGAATATCGGCGCAAAAAAGTTAAATAAAATCCTATCAAGGAGGTTACAGCAATATGTCACAAAGATTACATGCTATGACCAGCTAGGATTTATACCAGGAATGCAAGGTTGGTTCAATATTAGGAAAACTATCTGTATAATTGACCATATCAATAACAAAATGAACAAAAATCATATGATATTCTGAATAGATGCAGAAAAAGGTCTTGACAAAATACAAGACTCATTCCTATTAAATACACTAAAAAGCATAGGAATCAGTGGAGCTTTCCTTTAAAAAGGTAAGTTAATATCTATCTAAAGCCATCATCAAACATTATCTGTAATGGGGATAATTCCAATAAGATCCAGGGTGAAGGAAGGATGCCCATCATCATCACCATTATTCAATATTGTACTAGAAATGCTAGCAATACCATTGAGAAGAGAAAGAAATTATGGGCATTAGAATAGACAATGAGGAAAGAAAACTGTCAATTTTGCAGATGATATAATGGTATACTTAAAGGATCCTAGAAAATCAACTAAAAACTGTTTAAAACAATTAATTTTACGAAAGTGGTGGGATATAAAATAAACCCACATAAATCATTAGTCTTGTTGTATATAACTAACAAAGTTCAGCAGGAAGAGCCAGAAAGAGATATTCCTTTTAAAATAACTGCAGACAATATAAAATACTTGGAAGTCTAACTGCCAAGACAAACCTAGGAACTATATAACACAATCACAAAATACTTTTCACACAAATGAAGTTAGATCTGAACAATTGGAGAAATATTATTTGTTCATGGGGAAGTGCAGCCAATATAATAAAAATGAAAATTCTACACAAATTAATTTAATCATTCAGTGACATATGAATCAAACTACCAAAAAAATATTTTATAGAGCTAGAAAAAACAATACCAAAATTCATCTGGGAGAACAAAAGTCAAGATATCAAGGGAATCAATGGGGAGAAAATGTGAAGGAAGGTGACCTAGAAGCACCAAATCTCAAACTGTATTACAAAGCAATAATTATGAAAACAATCTGGTACTGGTTAAAAATTAGAATGATGGATCAGTGGAATAAACTAGGTACACTATACATTGCAGTAAATGACCATGATAATCTAGCGTTTGATAAACCCAAAGACCCAAGTTTTGGGACAAGAATTCACAATTGGGCAAAAAATTGCTAGGAAAACTGGAAAGCAGTTTGCAGAAACTAGGTCTAGACCAACATCTCATGCTGTATACAAAGATAAGGTCAAAATGGGTACATGATTTAGAGATAAAAAGTCATATCATAAGCAAATTAAGGGAGCATGAAAATTTTTACATGCCAGATCTATGTACAAGGAAATATTGTATGACCAAACAAAAGATAGAAAGGATCACAGGAAGTAAAATGGATAATTTTCATTATGTCAAATTAAAAAGGTTTTTCACAAAAAAAAGCAATGCAGCCAAAAATAGAAGGAAAGTAGGAAACTAGGGGAAATTCTCCATAGCAAGTTTCTCTGATAAAGATCTCATTTCTCAAATGTATAGAGAACTGAGTCAAATTTATTAGAATACAACTCAGTGTCCAATTGATAAGTGGTCAAAGGATATGAACAGGCAGTTTTCAGAAGAAGAAATCAAAGTTCTCCATAGTCATATTTAAAAATGCTCTAAATCACAATTGAGTAGAGAAATGCAAAATACAACATCTCTAAGGTACCACCTCATACCTATTAGATTGGCTAAAAGGACAAGAAAAAGCAAAATGATAAATGGAGGAGATGTGGGAAAATTGGAAAACTAATGCATTGTTGGTGAAGTTGTGAACTGATCCAACCATTCTGGAGAGCAATTTGGAACTGTGCACAAAGCACTATAAAACTATGCATATCCTTTGATCTAGCAAGACCACTACTAGGTCTGTACCCCCAAAGAAATTAAAAGAAAAGGGAAAGGACCTATACATACAAAAATATTTGTAACAGCTCTTTTGTGATGGCAAAGAATGGTAAATCAAGAGGAGGCCAAATACTATCGTGCTGTAAGAAATGAGGACCAGGATGCTTTCAAAAAATCCTGGGAAAGCTTATATGAATGAGTGCAAAGTGAAATGATCTGAAACAGGAGAACATTATACATAGTAATTAAAATATTGTACAATGATAATTATAAATGGCTAAGCTATTCTCGGTATTACAGTGATGCAAGATAGTTCCAAAGGATCAACAATGAAAAATGCTGTCCACCTCTAGAGAAGGAAATGATAGAGTCTAAATGCAGATTGAAGCATGATTTTTTCACTTTATTTTTTTTTTGCCTTTTTAAAACACGGTTAGTATGTAAATGCTATGCATGATTTCAGATATATGATTGATATAACATTTCTTGCCTTCTAGATGGGTGGAGGAACTGTAGGAAGGAGTAAGAGATTTTGGAACTCAAAACTTTTTTTAAATGAATGTTAAAATACATAAATAATAATTTTTTTAAAAAAGGAGAAAGTTACAGGTGGGATTTTTTTAAAGATAAAGCAAGAGATTTGGGGTTTGTTTGCAATTCCTGTACAATTCATTACTATTTTGCATAACAAAGCATTCCATCCATGGGGTGTTAAGTTCAGAATTTTTAAAAATTAAATTAAAAGACTCATGGGATATAATGGAGACCTTAAAGGCCACCTGGTCTTACCCTCTCTTTGTATACAGGGCGTTCCTAACGTCTGGAGATGTAGGGAAAAAAATGCGCATTTTCAGGGAATGAAATGAATGAAATTTTCAACAACATTTATTTAATTGGAATATTAACAAATAACATCTTCAATATGATTTCCATCATTTGTGATGAAAAGGTTGGTGTGCTTTGCAAGATTCACATGAACATGTTGCAATAATTCCATGTTGCACATTCACTCTTTATGTTGCATCTGTGATTTTCCTTGAGGACATCTCCTTCAGCATATCCCAGAAAAAAAAAGTTACTGAACAACACAGAGTCTTCAGTAAAATGGTTAATGAGATGTTAATGAGATTGCCTATGTGTCCAGACTTTAGGGACATCCTGTAGATAAGGAAACTGAGATCCAGAGAAGCATGTGATTTTCCTAAGGCAGATAACAGAAATGAGATTCAAACTCAGGTCCTCTAACTCCCTGGCTAGCATACTTTTAATTATACACCCATCATCATCTGGAGAAGCAAGAAGCTTATGCACTAATCTCTTTCCTCTGGAAATGGAGTGGGGAGAGGAGCAAGAGATAGGAACAGAATTCTACCCAGGCCTTCAGGCAATCTACAAGTCTTTTGCCTTTGCTTAACTTTTTCCTTACTTATACTCATGAGGCATATTTGTTTTATATGAGGGCTTTGTTTTGCTTTTTTCTTTTTTCAATTGTAGCAGCCATTTTAAAGGAAGGGGAGAGTTGCTGATAAGATAGTTTTTTAAAAAAGATGGGAAAATACCCTACCTGGAACAGGATGACACATTTGGAAATAACATCCAACTAACAAAACAGTAAATAAATAAACAAATATTTATTAGGTACTATTATGTGCCAGGCACTGTAAAAGAGCTGGGGATGCCAAAAGAGATAAAAGACAATACCTGCCCTAGAAGACCTTATCATTTAAAAAACATCAGTAAATCTTCTTTTAAATGTCTTATTTACAGAGGAAAATTTAAGCTTCTTCAGGGCAGGAACTAACTTTCATTCTGTCTTTGTATCTCTAGAGCCTAGGCTAGTATCTTGCATACAGTGGGTGCTTAATAAATACTTTTTGGAGTATGAATACTTCTTGAAGTGAAATGAATTTAACTGAAATAATATCAATTAAGTATACAGGAATGTCAGCCTGTGCCAGCAAATTGGGGGGGGGGGAGGAAGGGCACTGTACCTGGGACACATTTTCATTAGCATTATTAAGATTTGCTCCATCATTTTCTAAAGCACACAATTAACAAAACAATCACTCAAGCCCTAATTTATGGTATTCACAATTTCTGAGGTGTGAATGCTCATGCAGAAAATTTAACCATTTGGTTCTCATGATCCAATTTCAGCTGTCTCTAACATGCCTCTAGACTAGGTCATCAGTAATGGTTCCCTCCCTCCTACAAAATGGAACACTCCTCAATCTACTTTCCAAAGTCTTTTCTGACCTGGAATAATAATGATTGACACCTACATGGCACTTTGAGGGTTGAACTGGCAGAGTGGATGCAGAGTTGGCTTCAGAGTCCAGTACACCTGAGTCCAAGGCCCACCTCTGGCCCATCCTGGTTGTGTGACTCTGGACAAGTCACTGATCTCTGGGCACCACCCAAGAAACTCCCTAAGACCATTAGGTAGAGAGCAGATTCAGCTTTGCATTGGCAGGGGGAGTTTCCTTATTAGGAAGCCCTTTTTCAACGAAATCACAGGTCTTATCTTTTAAAAAAAACACAGTACTTTATATCTATTCTCTCATTTGAGTTTCATAACAACCCTGTCAGGGAGGTAAAATAGGTATTATGACCTCCATTTAAAAAAATATATTTTATTTCATTAATATTTTCCAATTACATTAAGAAAAATGTTAACATTCTTTTTTTAAATTTTGAGTTCCAAATTTTCTCCTTCCCTCCCATCCCTCTCCTACCCCTTCAGAAGGCAAGCAATATGATAGTGATTTTACATGTGAAGTCATGCATAACGTATTTCCATATTAGCCATGTTGCAAAAGAAAAATCGCAGAAAGAGAGATAAAAATGAAGTGGAAAAAAATATGTTTAAATATGCACTCAGAGTTCATCAGATATCTCTCTGGGGGTGAATAGCATTTTTTCATCATAGATTCTTCACCATTGTCTTGGTTCATTGTCTTAATCAGAGTAGCCAAGTCTTTCATAAGTGACATGATCTTCATATTAAAAATGAGGACATTGAGGCTCAGAGTCTTGTTAAGTGGCTTGCCCATGATCACAAAAAACAAATAGGAGTCAGTCAATAAACATTCTTTGTATGCTTACTATGTGGGAGGCTCTGTTCTAAAGACTAGGGATAAAAAGGGAGGAAAAAATACTGCCTTTGCTTCAAATAACTCACATTTGATTGGGGGAAGCAACTTTCAAACAGTTGTACATGGAAGACAGAGACAAAGTCTCTGAGGGAAGATACAGAGTAAGGGGAGGGGAAAAATCAAGAAAGGTCTCTTGCAGGTGAGATTTGAGTTCAATGTTGGAAGAGAACAGGGAAGTCAAGAGGTGGAGGTAAGGACAGAGAACATTGCAGGCATAAGGACAGGCAGTGAGAATGCATGGAGGTGGGAAATTGAGTGGCTTGTTTGGAGAAGACCAAGAAGGCCAGTCAGTATCAATAGATGGTAGAGTAAATGGAGGAATGCAAAGTGTAAGAAGACTGGTCAGGTCATAGAGCGCTTTAAAATACAGAGGGTTTAATATTTGATTGGGGCATGGAGGGGGCATAGGGAGAGAGCTGGGTTTCATTGGATAACAGAGGGACTTGAGCAGGATGACTTTGACAGCTGAATGGGGGATGGACTAGAATAGGAAGATAGGCTTCAGGTAAAGAAACCAAGCAGAGGGTAATTGCAAGAGTCCAGATAAGAGAAGATGAGTGTCTGCACCAAGGAGGTGATTGTGTGAGTGGAGACAAAGAGAAAGGGACTTATACAGGAGAGATTGTGAAAATAGAAATGACAGGACTTAACAAGAGAATAGATGAAGGGGGGCAGGTGAGAGAGACTGAAGATTCAAGAAGGACTAAGTGGTGAGCCTAGGTGACTGGGAGGATAGTGATTGGGAAGAGGAAAGAGGTTAGGGAAGAAAGAGTAGAAACAATGGTTTCTGTTCAGTGTTGAGATTGAATGCCAGACTACAGAGACTTTGGAAGTCAGTGAGAGGAAAAGAAGGGGAAGCACCTAATGGAGATATCTTCCTGGAGTTTGTCCAGGAAAGGGAGAAGAGGTGTAGAATGGTGCATAACAGGGATGGTCAGAGCAAGTGAGAATAATTTTAAAGAATGGGGGAGAGATGAGTATGTTTGTAGGTAGCAGAGAAGTAGCAAATAGATTGACGCAGGAGGGTGGAAAGAAAATGTGATGCTAGAGGAGGCAATCTGCTAGAGAAAATGTGATGGAATGGGATGAAGAATGCAGATAAAGGCAATCTGGGAGAGAAAATACGATGGAATGGGATGAAGAGTGTAGATAAAGGAAGGTGCTTCGGCGAGGAATAAGATGATCTCTTCATATGAGGCAAGGGGGGAGAAGATAGTGGGGGAAGACATCTAAGTCATGTGAGATCAGGAACAGGACAGGAGTTCTCCAAGAACAACCTCAATTTTATGAAATTTTAGGAAGCAACATCCTCTGTTCAGGGCCATGGGAGGCTTGAGAAAGGATGAAAAGGCTTGGAATAGTCACTGTGGTGAGCTGGGGAGTAAATTGCTCAGGAATTTGTAACTGGTTTTGCACCATTGAGGACTCCGTTCAGAGTATATAACACAAAATGGTAGTGAACCGGGTCAACATGATTTTGTGATTTTCTCTGGCTCTATTCAGCAGCACATGAATGGGAAAGAAGGCAACAGAATGTGTAATTCAAGGTTAGGGTTTCTCAAGACATGCTCAACAACAGGATGAGAGGGCAAGAGATTCCACTGAAAGAAATAGTCAAGGCGTCAAGATAGCAAAGCTAGAAAAGCATGATGGGGGTTGGGGGCAGTGTGGAGATGGTCTGGGAAGAAACTGGGTATTGGAAGGATTGGAATTCAAGGCAAGGAGGAAGAATAGGGTTAGAGGTCACCAGGCAGAAAAGGCAGAAGGAAAGATAGAATGATAAAGATTATCAACAGATAAAGGAATTTAAGTGTTCATGAACTCTGTGGAAGTAAACCACTCACGTTTGTGGGTGATGGTAACATCAAGGTATAACCATCTATCTGTATGGCAGAGTAGATTGAAGAACTAGGAAGTTAGTGTTTGATGGAACATTGTCAAATTGTCAAAATTCTCTAGTACGAAGGCAGAATTGGAGGAGGAGAGACAGATAGAAAGCCAGGTACTTGACTCACTGGGGAAGGAAGAAGAATCTCCTGTAGCCAGTAGACAACAGCCACCAGAATTTTGATTGAGTGACAAATATGGATTGAATGAACTTCAAAGAAGGAGAGGTTACCGAGTGGTGATAGTAGAGGGAGAACCAGGAAGTGGCGATGGGGAGTAATTGTCCCACCATGACCAATGAGTCAGGGGTTCTGAATGAAAGCAGAAAAAGTACAGGAAAAGGTAACCAGAGAGGCTATGTCATGCGGATGGAGCAAGAGCTCAATGAGTAGCAGGAGATGGGGAGAGTGAGAAACAAAATGGAAGATGAAAACAAGTTTGTTAATTGTAAAACCCTAATTCCAGAGAACACAGTGAAAGTGTGAGCAGTAGGTAGATTTGGAGTGGGATGTTATTGTGCTAGGTTTAGGGAAGGAAGGAAACAGCTCTTGAACAGAACCCAGTCTACAAGAGAAACTCACCCTTGCCCTGGGGCAAGTTCTTCTTATTTCTGTACAACCTGGTTTCAAAAACAGCATACCCTTCCAAGTAATTCACAATCATGATTGATCTGGGTACATCGGTTGGAAACATTTTTCCTGACTTGTCCTCCCCTCCTACCCATCCCTCATCAGACCAGCAGTTCCATGGAAGAAGTGGGTTGTAAAGATTTCAAAGAATGGAGCTCAGAAATCTACCTGGGCAGGAGCCCAGAGGCACATAACCCTGTCCCATGGCTCAGTCTCATAGTGAGGACTGAAAAAGTGGATTCCAACCTGCTACATGGGGAAGCAGGAAAAGAAATTAGGTCAGACTACATCAGGGACTTAAAGGTATAGAGGGGGACAGGGATACCCAGGTTCTCTCCCTTGAGCGATAGAAGATACCTGGAGCTGGGAATCAGAAGGCCCAGCCTCTAGCCTTGGTTCTGCCCTTTACTAAGTGACCTTAAACAAGTAAATCCTGTCCCCTCATTAATCCAGTTTATCCATTTCTTGAAAATGCAGGATCACAGATCCCATACAATGGGATCATAGACTTGAGCTGAAAAGAACATTAAGATCTATATGGTCCAAGGCCCTCCTTTAACAGAAAAGGAAATTCAGGTGTTAAAAAGTGAAATTATTCCCCTAAAGTCAGCTAGACAGCAAACATCAGAGGTCAGATTCAAACCCAGGTCCTCTGCCTGGGGAGCAGGGGAAGGGGGGTGATATTCAGAAATTACTAGGATATAAAACCAAAAGCTCTCAATTTCATTTTTAAATGCTTTATTTGAAGAGTACAGTATGGAAAAGAATGATCATCTTTGTATGCCCAGTGTCTAGCATATTACTATGCATACAGGACGTGCTTAATAAACACTTCTTAAAGTGAAGAAATGAATCAAAATCAAGTGAGTAGATTGAATTAGTTCATTTCTGAAGCCTCCCTCCCACCCAATGAACAGCATACCCTTCAGCATTCTAGCTTCCAAAGTCCCTTCTGACTCAGAATATCTCGTATCTGATGTTTAAGTAGCACTCTGAGAGGCTGACTAGCAGAATGGAGACAGAGTTGGCCTCAAAGACCAAAAGATCTATGTCCAAGGCCCATCTCTGACTATTCCGCCAGGGTCATGTCACCCTGGACAAATCACAGCAGCTGAGGTTGCTCCTGCAACTCCCTGAGTCCATTCATTTGAGGACTTTATCAGGCGCTCCCTCCACCCACAAAATCAAAGGTCCCATTGAAAAAATCATGATGTTTTTTATGCACAATGTCAGCTGAGCTTCAGAACATCCCTATGAGATTGGTACCAATGACCTTACTGTCTTCCTTTTGCAGAGGTGCAAAAATGAAAGGGACTTCTCCCAGGTCGTGAGGCTCAGTAAGTCAATGTCACAGGAAGGGTGTGAAGCCAGGTCTTCCTGATGCCAAATCCAACATTCTATTTGCTTTGCCATCACATGGTTTGCTCCCCTCTCCTGGGACACAGGCTTCATGATCAACCAGTTGAGACACAAAAGGACTAAGAATGGTTCTGACTCCCTCTTATGGCATAGGCTGAGTGTGTAGGATGTAAGGAGGTTAGGTTGTAGGAGGAACAGTGGGGATAGGAGGAAGTTCAGGTCACTTACTAGGAACATAGAATCATTACTGTTCTAGATATGGAAGGGACTTCAGAAGTAACCCACTCACTTTATCAATGAGGAAACTGAAGCTAATTCTATCCCCACTCTGCTCAAGTTTCCCTCATCTGAGGGTGGTAAATGGTGCTACATCCCCTCAGTCTCTTCTCACCCTGGTTGACCTTGGGAATAGTATGATTGATGATGATAGTGAGGTTGGCCCAGTGGCTGCATCTCCAGGCCTCAGCCTTGGCTCCCTTCAGCGGGGGTGGAATCGAAGCTGGTATATGGGAGGCACATTGCCCACTCCACTCAGCCTGGGAGTGAGGTCAATGCTATCGGGATCCATGGAAGAGCTCAGGGAGAAGTTCTGTAGGATGGTGGTGAGGAAAAGGAAAAGTTCCATCCTAGCAATGCCCTCTCCAAGGCAGATTCGCTTCCCTAAGGGTACAGAGATGAGTGTCATGGAGGCCATTGCCAAGGGGAACCCACCCCCCCAAGGCTCATCTTGGAAGTACACAAAATACTTCCTTCATGTCCACCAGGTGACATCAGCAACATAAATGTTTTCTCCCATTTCCCATAGAATCAGAGGGTGAGAGCTAGAAGGGACCTCAGCAGGGTTTTTCTCCAAGCACAAGCATCCCAGGGAGGTGAAGTGATTTAGGATCACAATCCTCCAGCTGGAAGGGATGACACAGGCCATCTGGTTCAAGCCCTTCATTTACAAATGGGGAAACTGAGGCTGAGAGAAAGGAAGTGCTTTGAATGGGGTAACTCTAAGGGAAAATGAGGGGATGGAGAATTGAGCCAGCAATGAAGTCCATGGCTTCTAGTGTCTCCATAGAAATCCACATGGATGAGGAAGAAACAGAGATCCCAATGCAAGAAGGCAAAATGTGATCTCATGGGTACACTGAGGCTAAGGAGACATGGAATGGATGACCAAAAATGTGCTAGCAGAAGGATGAGTGCATCATATTCCAAAGGAACATAAGAGGCAGCATAGGGGCACTATATATTAAGAAGATTAATTCCTGTGATGTTATTCAGGAAATAAAGAGGAGACACAGGGCAGATGGGCATCTGGGTGAAGATCAATGGAGATAAAGAGATATTGTTTCCTCTGCCAAATTCTGCCTTTGACTGCCTTGAGAAACGTTTGGTTTGAGTGCTGTCCTTCAAGCTCAGAGGACTAAAATGACATCACTATGTCACGGTCAAGGTACAGTGTGTCCAACTAAGCCTGATAAGAACAATAAACTCTTGGAAGGCTCAACCACAAATGATCCATATGAATATTTAGAATGGAAGTATCTAACTTTGTTTCTCACATATTTTTGAGCTACTGCAATCCACTTTGCTTATAGAGATATGATAAACAATAGATTGATGAAGGTAGATAAATATGAAGAGATATATTTAGGTTATATGATATATGCATTATATTGTATTTACATATAAATATGAAAAGAGGCACAGTGTGTGGGGATGGAACATCTATGGACCTTGGGGTTCCAATTTATCCAATATCCCTCATCTTTCCCAATGGCTCCTCAGCTTCCAGGTCAGTCTGAAGTGAAAGCCTATGGACAGATATAGCATATGGCTGGTTGTCTTTAGCTGGCCTTTGAGGGGAGGGTCCCAAAGGAGGGTCTCTGTGGGCCTTGGGGACAGGGCTTACCTGAAGAGAAGGGAATAAAGGCCTCACTCTTCTTCAGAGATCCCTGAGCATCCAAGAAATGGTTGGGGTCAAATGCATACGGTTTCTTAAAGTACCGGGGATCGTGCAAGACTGTACTCAAGACAGGGTACACGGCAGTGCCCTGCCACAAGAGGGGAATATCACCAGAAGTAGAAAGTGAGTTCCACTAAATCTTCCCCATACCCAAGGACAGACCATCAAAGCTCTCCAGAGCCAGGTCATAAGCTGGGCAAGTAGAGCCATTCCAGGGAAAGGCAGGTATAGCTTAGCCTAGAGCCAAGGGCACATGAGGGTTGAGATTTGCTGAGATGTTAGGCCAAGCCCCAAGTCACTGTAGGCACCAGGAGACCAGATCACCCTGAGCCACAACAAAACCTAGACCCTTGGGGAATGAGGCAGGGGTAATAAGACTGCCCATCCGTTTCCATGCACCAACAAACATTGGAGTCTGGGATGATAAAGTCACAGGCATAGAGCTTCTCTAATCCAGCAACTCTACTGGAGAGATGAGGAGACTGAGGCACAGAGGTAATATCTGCTCTATCTAACCTCCTAGTATTCTTTCTTTAAGACCTAAATTCTGGCTCCAGCTCTTTCACTGACATATGTTCCATATATATAGTAGACCAATGAGAGAAACCTTTTGTAAAGGAGATAGAACTTTAATGTTAAATTCTATTCTCTCCAAACTTCCATTTCTTCCCCTATAAAATAAGTGCCTTGGAAGAGATCTCCAGGGTCCCCATTAATAACACTCTCTCTTTTCTTCTTTATGGGTTCTTAGAATGTTAGCATTTTATTTTCAATGTTCTTTCTGGAAAACTTTACTCAATAAAGAATTCTCTTTCTTTGTTCTAACTTTCCTTTCTGCTTGGCATTTTCTATTCAAAATTCTCAGAGGCCTTAGACTCTGATGTTCTATTTCCTGTGTTCCAAGTGCCCTTCAAGGTTTGATGTTCTAAGTTCTAGGATGGAGTCATCAAGTCATAGGTTCCATGTGATCTTGAGTTCCTTTACATGATTTAGAAGGGAATGGCTCAAAAAATCTTGGGGATGCCATTGGTCTTACCTTGGGAATGAGGTAGCCCCTGAAGGAGGTATCCTGAGTCACAGAATGGGGCACACCCATGGGGAGAAGATCACTGAATCTCTGGATCTCATGTATGACAGCATCGGTGTAGGGCATTTTGGCTCGATCTTTGATCTCTGGAAGACGGTTCCTCCCAATCACCTGGTCAATCTCTTCCTGGACTTTCTCTGGGACATAGGAAATGCATGTAAACGCAGTTCATAGGAAGTGCACCATAAGAAAAACTGCATGTATATGTGTGTGTGTATGTGTGTGTGTGTGTGTGTACACATATGGATATGTGTACGTGTGCATATACAATGTGTACATATGAATTATATATATATACATATATATATATATATGTATACACACTTTAAATAACTGGGTGAATTTATCCATTTAGATGGGGACCAGGATAGCTGTGAGGAATCCTTGGGAGACAGCTTCCCATAGGAGAGTTGAGCTGTTTAAAATTATCCATAGAACAGGACAAAATGAAAGTGCCCAAACATATCCCTTGGCCCTTAAGTCACATCTCAAAGTCCTTTGTCAGCGATGGGGGCTTAGGAACTGAGGCTGAGGAAAGCTGTCTTCTTGTTACCAATTATAACAGGCTCCCTCCCTCCACCTCACCTCCACCTCCACTCCAAGCCTTTGCTTGTCTCCAATCTCTGGGCATCACTCCCAGGAGCTGCTCCCATAGACCCACCTGCCACCCGGGGGTACTTGAGGAGCAGGAGGCAGCCATAGCGCAAGGTGGTGCTGGTTGTCTCAGTGCCAGCAAAAAACAGTGACATGACAGTGATGATGAGGTTTTTGTAGTGGAACTCAGTGTTAGCAATGCCTTTTTCCTAGGGACGAGAAGGAGGAAGGCAGGGAGAAAGATGCAAAAGGAGGAAACCATAGGTTAGCCTCAGAGTCTCTCCTTTCATGTGTCTGAGCCTCCCTGATCCTTCACATCTATCACTAAGGCTCAGACTCTCAGTGTTTGGTTTTCTCTAAATCCCTCCATTGTGGTCTCTGTCTCCGCCTCCCCTTTCTTCTCTTTAGGTCTCCTCCTCCTTCTGTCCCCCTGATTGTATTCTCTTCCTCTGTCTCCCTCCATCCCCATGGTACATTTCTACCTTTTTCTAGCTCTTGGGCTATCTTTGCTATCTATACACACACACACACACACACACACACACACACACACACACACACACAAACACACATTCTTATATGTTTTTCCTTCCTTGTGCCTTTTCATCTCCCATTCTGTTCTCCTTTCCATGGCTCCCTCCTTTTCCATCTTCTTTCTCTCACCTGGGGACATTTTATTTCTAGTCCATAGTTCTAGAGTGGGAAAGAAACTTGGAGGACATCTAGTCCAAATGCCTCAGCATACAGATGGGGAAACTGAAGCCTAGAGAAGATAAATGACTTGCCTTTGGTTACACAAGTAGTAAATGATACAGATAGAATTTTAACCCCGATCCAATGCTCTTTTCACTGAACCACATTGCCCCTCTCTCCATTCACTTCATCTAGCAACTATTGTGTCTACCAAGTAGTGAAAGACATCTTGCCAAATGCTGAGAACATAAAAATAAAAAGAAAACAATCCCCTTTGGGGATTGTCCATTTGGGGACAAGGGGGACATAACACAGAGATGAGTAAAACCAAAGTCTACATACAAAGTACTATGAAGTAATTTCAAGAAGAAGATATCATGAACAACTGGGGGCAATAGGAAACCCATCATGTGAGAAGTGGCACCTGAGTGGGGCTCAGAAGCAAACTAGGGATTCTATGAAGCAGAGGCATGGCATTCCAGGCATGGGCCACAGTTTGGGCAAAGGATATGAAGGCAGGATATGGAATCTCCTGTGAGCAGGAAGAGGAGAGCTTGAAGGCCAGTTTGACTAGAATAGGAAATTCAGAAAGGAACTATGTAAGAGATAACAGAAAAGAGAAGCACATTGAAAGGCTTTAGGTGCCAGACTGAGATTTTTTTTAACTTTATTCTAAGGCAATAGGAAACCCATGAAAGTTCTTGAAGAGAGGACAGAAATAGTCAGGTCTATGCTTTAGGAATATCACTTTAGCAGCTGTGGAGGTCCATCAGATTGCAAGCTCCTTGAGAGCAGGGATTGTATTGTTGCCTCTTTTTGTTTCCCCAATGCATAGCACAGTGCCTGGCATACAATAAGGACTTAATAAATGTTTATTGCCTGACTGACTGACTGACTGGAGGCTAGGTTACTGAGGGGGAAAATTGGAAGTAGGGAGGCTAATTAAACAGTTATTGCACTAAACCAGTTAAGAAATACTAAGGGCTTGAACTAGAGGAAAGGTCACAAGAGTGGAACTTAGTACTGAGTTGCCATTGAGAGTGAAATGGTAAGGCTTGGAATCTTATTGGACAAGGGGTGCAAGAGAGAAGTAAGGGTCAAGGCTGACTCTGAGGTTACAAAGAGGGATAACAGGGAAGTGGTGATGCCATCAATAGAAACACTGGAGACTGCAGGATGGATAGATGGGGAAGAGGGAGAGGGGATGTGAAGTCCTTTTTTGGTATCTTCATTCTTTCATTCAATAAACATTTATTAAGCACCTACTATGTGCCAGGCATTGTGCTAAGCATGGGGGATACAAAAAGATGCAAAAGGCAGTCCCGTCCCTCAAGGTGCTTACAATCTAGTTCTGGAGTTTACACTCCGAGATCCCTATGGGGTCCCAGCTGTAGAAGGAGCTGTCCAGCAGGCACTTGGAAATGTGGGGCTGGAGCTCACAAGAGAAATGAGGGCTGGCTCTCTAGAGTTGCCTCTACATAGAAGTGGTTATTTAACCTGGGAGAGGTACTGGAGCAGTTAATGAGAGCACCAAGGAGAGAGAGAGAGAAAGAGAAAGGGGGTGGGACTCAGAAGAGACAGAGCTTGGGGAAAACCCTCACTGTCTCTCTTTTTCCCTCACTATGTTTATCACTCCTTCCTTTTGTATCACACTCTCCGCAGCTTTCTCTCATTCTTTCTCTTCCTTTCCTTCTATAGTTCCTTTCTTTTTGGGAAAATCTTTTGGCCTCTCTCCTTCTTTCAGTCCTTACCCCACAAGGAGAAGGGGTGCTGGCCACTAAATTTCATCAAGACGACAACTGGATTTCATTCTCACTTCATTCCAGCCCCACCCCTCTCCTCAGTCTTTCCCTCTCTCCTCTCCTCCCTTGACCTCTCTCTGTCTCTCTCTCTCTCTCTCTGTCTCTCTCTCTCTGTCTATCTCTCTCTCTGTCTCTGTCTCTGTCTCTCTCTCTCTCTCTCCCTCTCACAAACACACAAACACACACACATACACACACACACAGAGAAAGTTTGAGTACTTGGAGGGGAGGGGAGGGATTGCCCACCTTCTCCATACGGAGCAGGTACACATCAATAAAGTCTCGGGGAGCACTGGGGTCCAGGCTCTCTTTGTGCTTCTCCACATTTTCAGCAATGAAGGCATTGATGCTTGTCAGGTTATTGTGCGCGCGCCAATGGGAACCAGGAAAGAACTTCAGGAAATCTGAAAACATCTCATATAGCTGTTGTGGAGGAAGAGGGGAAGAGAGAATAGGATGAGCCCCCTGACTTCCACAGCCAACAGCATTCCACCAAGCTTGGGCCCCCCTCTTTCTGTCACCTCTGCAATGTACCTGCTCCATGCATCTTCCCCCTCCATATTTCTTTGTGCCCATGCTTTCCTATGTCCCTATCACCTATTTCTCTGATTTCCTTAGCCTCTGTCCTTGCCTCCCTGAATCCCATCGTCCCTTCTCTGCGTGCCTGCCCCTTGATGTTCTCCAATGCCCTCTATTCTTCTGTGTCTCCTTTTCTGTCCTCCTTTCCTTCTCTCTCTCTCCCAGTGTCACTCTATCACTGTCATCCCAAGCCCTACCTGGCCCCATAGAGAGCTCGCTATGGTAAAAGTGTCATTGAACTTGTTCAGCAGGTCCTGGAACTGGTTATCATCATAGGAGAAGCGTTCACCAAACACAACGGAGCAGATGATGTTGGCAGTAATGGAATGGAAGAGGACGGTGGGCTCCAACGGGGTTCCTTGAGAAAGGAGAGGACAGAAAAGGAGTGGAGGGAAGGGGGGAGGAGTGGAGAGGAGAGGTTCAGGAGGTCGATGGGAACCGCCCGTGGCTCCAGTGTTTCTGCTTCTTTGTTCCTCTGTGTCCATGTTTCTGCCTCTGGACAATTGCTATGCTTCTAGGATTGTAACAAAAAACACCACCACTCCCCCTCAACTCAACATCTGGGGAAAGTAAGTTCCTCCCCACCATCAGAGCCTTGCCCAAATCCTTTATGCCTCCTTAATGGTCAGGTTCTCTTTTCTTCTCTTTCTGATCTTCTGTCTCTTGCCCTATCTCAACTGTGTTCAGCATATCTGTCTGTATACATCTCTTTCTTCATGTGTCTCCCTGGCTGTCTTTATCTCTCTCTTGTCTAATTGTGCCTGCATCCTTTTTCTCACCCTTGGATTTCCGGAGTTCCTCAACCAGACACTGGGCCTCCTCTTGGATCCGTTCTTCAATGCTCCTTTTCCCCATTCCAAAATCTCGAAGAGTGGCCAGGGAGAATCGCCGCAAAGTCTTCCATGTATCACCATTAGAAAAGATAACCCCTAAAGGAAAAGGGGATGGGGTTTGGGACTTGGCCTTACTCACATCCTTTCTTCCTCAAATCTCTCTTCCTTCTTCTTATTCCTCTGCATTCTAATCACTCTCCTCTGTCCACACTGATCCTCCTCTCTTTATCTTCAGCCCCTACCTGTCTCCTTCTCTGATCTTCAGAATCTGAAGTCCCTCCTTCCTCAAGCCTTACAACCACCTTGTCACTCTTCCCCAACCCCTACCATGGCATGACCCACTCACCCTGTCCCTGGATGACTGAATCAACGATCATCATAGGTGCTCGGCCACTGAACTCCTCAGCCTTCTCCACCAGGGCCTCCTTCACAGCCTCAGGCCCACATAGCACAACCACAGGTCGAGGGCCCAGGAAGATGGTAAATACATCCCCATACTTGTCCCGAAGCTATGGTGGGGAAAAGCCACACCCCATTAGATCCCAGATGGTACAATGCATTTCCTTCTGTATAATGGAGAGGGATGTATTTAAAATAGAAGGCTGTGGGGCCCCCATGTAGCTCTAACCTTCTATGTTCACTGTTCTAAGGTCCCTCCCAGCATTCCATGTCTTAAGGACCCTCCCAGCTCTTGACATTCTGTGTTCTAAAGGCCCTTCCAGCTCTGATTTTCTATGCTTCTAAGATTATACCCAGAATCATCCCCCCTTACCCTATCCCATTCTGCCAATTCAGCATCAGAGGCAGAGAAGCTCCTCTCCTCCCCCACAGTCTGGCCCAATGCTTCACTGGTAGTCCAGTAGATGGCTAATGATCTGGCCAGACTTCTTGGAGGACTAGCTCAAAGGTCAGGATTATCTTCTTCTCCCCCATCCCTGGCAAATCATATCTTCTCCTAACAGTTAAGACTCCAATGTTCCCATTTGCTTTAACTTCACTTTTTTGGGAAATGACAGAGATGTTAAGAAAGAGACACAGAGCAGAGTCAATATAATCAAAACGACACTTCAACCTAATCTACCTATTCAATGCCACCCCAATTAAATTACCAAAAATTATTTTATTGAACAAGGAAAAAATAAAATGTATTTCAAAGAACAGAGGACTTCATGTAAAAATGTAAAAGAAAGAGTTTCAGATCTTAAACTGTATTTTAAGGTGGTAATTATCAAAACTATCTGTCACTGCTTAAAAAATACAATAGTGGATCTGTGGAATAAATTAGGCATAAAACACATGCTAGTAAATGACTATAGTAACCTTTGATAAATGTAAAGGTCTAAGCTTTGGGCATAAGAACTCACTATTTCGTAGAAATTGCTGGGAAAACTGGAAAGTAACCTGGCATAAACTAGGTATAGACCAACATCTTACACCATTTACAGAGATATGGTCAAAATGGTTGCATGACCTAGACATAAAAGGAAATATCATAAGTAAATTGCAAGAGCTTCAAACGTATTACCTATCACATTTATGAATAAGAGAAGAATTCATGAATAAACAAGAGATAGCACGGTGGGATATGAAATGGATCATTTTGATTACATTAAATTTAAAAAGGTTTTGTACAAATAAAACCAATGTGACAAGATTAGAAAGAAAGCAGAAAATTGGGGAGTGGCAGTATTTCTATCCAGTGTCTCAGATAAAGCCATCATATCTCAAATGCCAAGCCAAATTATAAGAATATTAATCAGTCCTCAATTTATAAGTGGTCAAATGATATGAACAGCTAGTTTTTGGAAGAAGAAATTAAAGTTATATGTAGTCATGTGAAAAATGCTCTGTCATTATTGATTAAATAATTGCAAATTATACCACCTCTGAAGTACGACCTCACACCTATCTGACTGGCCAAAAGAATAGAAAGGGAAAACGACAAATGTTGGAGGTGATGTGGCAAAACTGGGACAGTAATACACTTGGTGCAAGTGTGAACTGATCCAATCATTCGGAGAGCAATTTGGAATTGTGCCCAAAGCATGTATACCCTTTGACCAAGCAATACCACTATCAGGTCTGCTTGCCAATTAGATCAAGAAAAAGAGAAAAGAATCTATATGTTTTAAAATATTTATAGCAGTTCTCTTTGTAGCGGCAAAGCACTGGAAAGTGAGGGGATGCCCAACACGTGGGGAATGGCTGGATAAGCTGCGATATATGATGACAATGGAATACTGTTGTGCTGTAAGAAATAACAAGCAGATTGGTTTCAGAAAAACATGGAAAGACTTGCATGAAATAATGCAGGGTGAAATGAGCAGAACCAAGAAAACTTTGTATACAGTAGCAGCAACATTGTTCAAACAGTAACTTAGCTATTATGAATAATATGCTCATTCATCTCAACTAGGAAGGATTTATGGAATAAAATGCTATCTACCTCCAGAAAAAGAACTGATATATGGAAGTAATAGAAATATATACATATATTAAATATGTATATATATATACATACATATATACACACATATGTGTATGCATGTATAATGTTGGTCTTCTGTAATGTGGAATTGAGAGAGAGCAAGGAGGGAAACAATTTAGAATTTAAACTGTAACAAAATAATAAATATTAAGAGAGTCAATAAAACACTTAAAAGGAAAAGAAAAAAGAGAGAGATTGAATCCTCCCTAGGCCTCCCTTCAAACTACTTTCTTTCTGTATCCCCCTAGCAAAGAGCCTGGGTTGGGGTAGAAGGACAGGGTTCTAATGACCATTTCCGGTGGGCAGTGGGAAGGACGATGTGGAATCCAGATGTCATTTTGTCCATCCCCATATTCCCCCCCCCACTCCCATTCCTATGGAAGGCACTGCTGGAGAGCTGATGAACATTATTTCTAACTTCTCCCCACCCTTCACCACTTTCCCCAGAGGAGACCTAGGGCAGGCAGGACTGGGAGTACTCTCTACTCCACCCTTGAAAAGCTCAGAGAAACCCAGGACCTGACTTCCCTTCCCACTGAAAGACCACAATATATGCATGGTTTGTTGCTTTGTTTTTTTGAAGAAGCACGAATAGAAGGCAACAATTAGGGAATTAATAAAACTCTCCCCTTTCCTCCCCCTCCTCCCATAAAACCTCTCTCCTAGGCAATCAATTGCAATACTCAAATATCACTCTGTAGGACGGATCTCAAAGTGGTCATCCCTCACCAAGGAGGAGGCAAAAAAGAAAATAAGTGCCTCCATTCTCTACCCATTTTACTTCCCGTCTTCTAGACGGTCCACACCTTCCAGAAAAAACCCTACACCTCCCTCCCACCATTACTGAACTTTCCCCCACATTTCCACTTATGAATGATCTCAAAGCGCTTATTCCTAGATAATAGCCAAGAGGAAAACTGAGTCGGAAGACATCCCCACGGGGGAAAAAGAGGGGCTCAGAAATCCCTCACAGGGAACGATCTCACAGCATTTATTCCAAGATAAAGGAGTTAGGGAGAAAACTTCCCTGGGAACCCAGGAAAACTTCTAGAAATTCGTTAGGCTTTCCCCTGTTTTCTTTACAATGATTGATCTCACAGCGCTCGTCGCTAATTATTGACATATCTTAGGGAAACTGAGACAGGCGGCATCACTGCCACCTGCAAGTGCTCACAGGAACCCAAACACGCCCAACCGGACAGTTCTGCCGGTCCTCACCGCCAGAAAGGATTTCAGGAGGCCATGACGGTCCATCTGCAGAATGTTGCCCAGGAAAGGCAAGGGTCGCGGGCCTGGGGGGAGGCGGCCTCTCCGGGAAGCAGCGGGACCCCGTGCCAATAGGAGCAGGAGCCCCAGGAGGGCGGTCAGGAGAAGGAGTGTTACGAAATCCATGGTCCTGTCTCTACCCTGCCTTCCACACCTGCCAAGACTTTAAGCCCAGTCCAGGAGGGAGGCCCCGCCCTAGCTCGTCCTCTTCCCCACCCTAAAATTCGCTCAGCTCCGCCTCCAGGTAAGTTACCTCTCTGCCCATCCCTATCGCTCCCAGGTTCCCTGACCTTACCGCACCCTCCTGCACCTCCTGCCCATGGAAAGTGGGGCATAGGATCCAAGAGTCTAACACTCACCATACCCCTCCTACACCTGCCACTGTTCCTGCCCAGCTCTGGGACACTAACTGGTAATGTCCCTCCTTTCGGTCTTTCTGTTCTTCTCTCTTCCCGTATCCGCTCCCCTTCTCTGTCTCTTTCTCTCTTACTGTCTCTCCCTGGCCTCTCCCCCATTCTCTTTTTCTGTGTCATGACTTGGACAAAGATCAATAAAAAGAAACTGATAACCACTACACTCCCTACAATCTGACACTTGGAGTCACAAGCGTCCATGACAGGTCAACCTGAGATGCTAGGAACCTTCCTGACCCAACAGGAGACCTGACATGCCCAGCCTAGTCCTGCCCTCACCTCCCTTCGAAGCTCTCCACTGTGTGTGTACAAAGGTGGATCACCCTATCTGGGCTCCACCTACACCTCCAGATTTCCTCCCTCACCAGGGCCTGACCTGGGGGCAGAAGGAGATCACCATTGCAGCCTTCCCCTAAAGCTTCCACACAGAGAATAGGCAAAGAAAGTGGGAATCGGGAGAGTGGAGAGAGAAATCTGCCCAGAATATGACAGGACTTGCAGAAGCAGAGGTGGAAAGGCAGCTATAGGGGAGGGGAAAGGGGAAAAAGAGGAGTAGAAAGATTTGGGGATGCAGAGAGAGACTAAGGGCAAGTAGAGACCAAGAGGGACACTGAGGAGGAAGACAAGAGAACCAGAGGCCCAGAATCATATACCGAGAGCTAGAAGGAACCTGAGAAGCCAAGTGGTCCAACCAACTCATGATACTCAAAAGAAAACTGAGGTCCAGGGCAGTCAAATGACTTTCCCGAGGCCACACAGGTAAATGGCAGAATTCAGATGGGAGCCTGAGCCCTCTGACCCCCCCCCACCCAATTGCAGCACTGTACACTGAACCACACTGCCAACAAGCAGTAAGAGAGACATAAAGTGAAGGAGAGTGAAAGGGAGAAAAGCAGAAAGATGGGAAAGTGGACAGAGGAGGATAAAGCAATGGGAGGAGAGAGAATGGAAGACAATGGAAGGAGGAAAAAGACAGTGACAGAGAGGAAGAAAGAAATGAAAAGAGAGAAGTAAGGAAGAGAAAGAAGAGAAAACAGAAAGGGGGAGGGGAAAGAGGGGGGGGAATGGAGAAAGAAGGAGGGAAATAACAGGAAAGGAGAGAAAGAGGAAAACAGACTAAAAAGGACAGAAAGATCAAATGGAAAAGACAAAAAGGAGGGATGAATGAGACAAAGAGGACACAGAGAAGAAAGACCAATGGGAGCAGAGAGGTTGAGAAAGGGACAATGACAGAGATGAAATGCCAGTGTCCCTTGGAGGCTTTGAGACAGTAATGAGTTCCCAGTTGCAGCCCATGGGAGATACACAGACAGGCCCACAGGTTGTGGGAATACCAGAGATGGGGGTGGGGGCGCACCTTCCAGGGGCACCAGGATGAATTTCAGGCAGACTTTGCCTGCCTCCCTGCCTGCCTGCTTCTCCTGCCTATCCAGAGACTAGGTCTATAGGCACCTATAGGCTACTCTGACTTCTGTTCTCTGTTCTCTCCATCCCTTCCAAATCTTCCATACCCTCTGGCCCTCTGGATCCCTGCTTCCCTGCCCCCTCCCTTGGTCTCTCCCTAGCCTGTTCCCATTGCCCTGGCACTGAGTTTTGCCTTTCTTGGCTCTAGATAGAGCTTTGAATGTCATTATGAGAAGAGATCCAAGCATTCCTAGCCTCCCAGCACATTTTGTCCTAGAAGGAAACCAAGGCAGACCAAGCCAGGTGAATCAGAGGCTGAAGTGATCCTTGCAATCAGAGACTGGCAGTGAGACAGACAAAGAGACAGAGACACAAAGGCCAAGAGATAATGACAGAGAGACAAAGGCAGAAGAACACACACACACACACACACACACACACACACACACACACACATGCACACACACACACTGTGACAGGGACAAATAGAAACACATAACCACAGGCTCTTAGAGTGAGAAAGGATCTGAGCGATCCCTCACTTTATGGATGGTAAAACTGAGGCTGTCAGTCAACAAGTATTTATTAAGCACCTACTATGAATAACTGTCCACAGTGCTGACAACCACAAAGAAAAGCTAAAACAATCCTTGTTCTCCAGCAGTTCTTAGACTAAAGGACCAAACAACCCTTAACAGTGATTTCCCCTTCCTCCCCACCCCACACACACACTGATCCCTGGGAGGGCATGTAGGTTTCATTTGACCTTCTCTCAAGGTTCTCCAGCACTCTTCAGGGAGTTTTCAGGGCTATCCAATTTCTTTGGACATCAGCTGCAGCTCTTACAATTGTGTTTCCCTAAGGCGGGGGGTTGGGATTTCCTGAACCCCAAGTCCATAGCTTCTCCCTGAGATGCCAGAAAAGAATGCAGGCCATCTGACTTACTCTGTGAAGCCGTCTTACCAGTATAGGAAAGGTCCCGATTTCCAAGACTCCAACACCCACATCTCCAGGACAGCTCTTTTCCAATGAGGAAAGTGTTTCACACACACACACACACACACACACACACACACACACACACACACACACATACACACACATCTCCAAAGCTCCCAGGTACAAAATCAGCTGCACAGTTGTCTGTGACTAGATCATCCTGCCAGCTCCAATTCTTCAAAAAGAGTTCTCTAGCCCAGGGCTTCTTAAACTTTTTCCACCCATGACCCCTTTTAGCCCAAGAAATTTTTACACAACCCTGCATATATAAGTGTTTAAAATAGGTGTGCTCATCAAACATTTACTGATAGTAAATCATAAAGAAATTTATTTTACAGCAATTCTTCATATACATATAATTTTACCATTTGCTCAAGATGAAAGGAAATTTGCATGCTAATGAGATAGATATGCTTGTTTAGTTTTACACAAAGAATTAAATCTTGGAAGAATATTGATACTGAAGGATGTAGAGCATCTTCAACTTTTTCAAAATTGATCAATATTTTGATATTATAATCATCAATGCTGAGAATGTTAATTCACGTGAATACATAGTACAAAATGGCAGAAGTATGTTTAGGGCCATTTCAGAAATGGTTGGAAATTCTGTCCTAATCCCAAGACAAAATTCCTTTTAAAAAAAAATTTTAGGAAACTCAAGTTTTAAACTGATGTCACTTCATAACTCAGCAAATTCTTCTTGAACTTTTAATGGCAGGTGACTGACATTTTTTTTATTTCACTTGATTATGGTTTATAAACCCAGCATAGTTTTTTAGAATCAAAATTTGAAGGGAAGTATTTCTGAAATTGTGTCTCCAGGCACCTCAGGTGATCAATTGTAATTCTTACAATTTAATCTTTGGGAAAGTTATTTTCAATTATAAAATTATCTGCAGCTGTACACATTTCTAAAGAACCATTTTCCACCATGTTTTTCTAGATGTTGACTTTTTTGGTAAAACTTTCAATTTTATCTTTTAACACAATATGTTACAACTTTTTCCTTGAAGTGACATGTTTAAATAATTGAGTTTTTTGAAAATATCCAAGAAATAGCACCGTTTTGAAAGCCATAAGTCATTATGAAAAATTAACGAAATCAGATTTCTGCTCAGTCATAAATATAGCTTTATCTTTCAATTTCAATAATCTGTTTGAACTACACACTCTTAAGAGCCACATTACCTCTGCATGTAGTAATAAACTTTTGTAAATCAGAATTCATGTCTTTCCAAAGGTTTGAGAATAAACAACCATTAAGGGCATGGCTTTTAATGAAGTTAAGGATTTTGATAGTATCACGAAGCATAACATTTATCTCTGGTGATATTTTTTGTCTACAAATGCCTCCCAATGAATCATGCAGAGAGCAAAAGAGATATGTTCACTGCCACCAGCTTTAACTTCCACTACAAATACAACATTCTCACCGATCATTGCTCCACCACCATCTGTACAGTCTCCAACACAATTTTTCCACCATAAACCTTCATTTGTGAAAAATTCATTGACTTTAAGATATAGATATATAAACACATAGATAGATAGATATCTTCCCCTCTTGTGTGCCCTTCCAAAGGGTGACAAAACAGTAATTACTCATGCATACTTCCTTCATAAACATAAATTACATAAAGTAACAACTGTGCCATGTTAGAAATATCAGTTCTCTCATCTAGCTGAATTGCAAACTTTGGGTTGTCCTTAAGCCTGGTGATAAGCTGCTGGAGTTAGTCATTACTCATTTCAGAAATTCTTTTGGAAACAGTATCATTTGATAAACGAATTTTACAAATTTCATCCCCATACTTTTTCTCATGAACTATTTCTGATATTTTAATTGCAGCAGGTAAAACAAGATCATCTCCTCTCACATACAGCTTTTTAGATTTTGCAATTAAATAAGAACTTTCATAAGATGCAAGTCAATACTTTTCATTGACAGTAATAAATTTCTCAAAACATTGGTTTTCTTTATATGAAGATTTTAAAAGTCATTCAAAATATGCCTTTGATTAACTACAGTATGCTCCATGCTTGGTATTAAGATGTCATTTTAGTTTGGTTGGTTTCATGCTCTCCACACTCAAAACTTCATTACAAATTAAACAACGAGGTTTTTCTACACCATCATTATTATTAGAATTAAATTCATATTGCAAAAATGATTCAACATATTTTCTTTTCCTGTCAATTTATGTGTACTACAACCTGGCAGCAAAGACACTGCCACATTGTCATCAGTATTTTTACATCTTCTATCTAAATTTAGCCCCTTATCCTTGAGCAAAAAAATATTTTTGTCCTAAAATATAAATAAATATTGCTAAAATTTTCTCAAATAAATACCAGCTTTAGTTTATTAAATTACATTTGCTTTTGCTTAATTTAAAGAAGGATATTCACACTTACATACACATATAGTGATGGTGGTAGAGAAATATTATTAAAGGGCTTTTGTCTTTACTTGCTGCAATTAAACACATATGTTTCTGTAATAGGAGATAACAGCAATTTTTAAAATCAAATATTCTAAAACAATGCAATGCAAAGATATAATAGTTTCATACTCACATGCTGAGGAATGACAGTAGGAAAATATTAAAGTCTTTATTTTCCATAATTAATCTATTATGTTTCTGTAAGAGCAGAAAACTTTGTACATACGGTAAAAAACACTTCAATTCATAAAATACAATAGTCTTAAATTTGAGCTATGGTGCTTCTGGCAGGATTCTTTGGCATTTCATGGTCTGACACCTTGCACAGTGCAAAGTGCGCATTCTTTGTGTTCAGAACCAAAGCTGCAGTGAAGTCACACAATGCAACATGGGCAAGTACTGCCAGAAACACTTCAAATTCATAATGTATTTCATTTTGAATTAATCTTTGGTTGTTGCATGCCACCAGCGGCTGCAGCACAGAATGGATGGAGATAGCCAAATGCCTTGGAGAGTGAAAAGAAGACACAGGCCAGGCGGAAGAGTATAGAACAACTCCGTTTATTTAGCTGAGGGAAAGCGCTTATATACTTTTTTAGGCAAGCAGATCAACAAGTTCTTGTGGGAAACATTTGATACATTACATGATTTCCTTGTGCTTTGTTCCTTTTTGCCTTAACAATCTCGTGTTAATAGCCCACAGGTGGTGTTTAGCACGTGTGTGCACACGGGGTTTAGAGAGCCCACATTCTGAGTTATCAGCCAAAGGGCAAGAACAGGCTTCAGTAAAAACCTGGCCTGTATTTTATCCCACGGTGGACTTTCTCAGAGCTGGTTGACGTATATGAATTAATGCAAAGTGAAATGAGCTGAAACAGGAGAACAAGGTACACAGTAATTACAATATTGTACAATGATAATTATAAATGACTAAGCTATTCTCGGTATTACAATTATGCAAGACAGTTCCAAAGGATCAACAATGAAAAATGCTGTCCACCTCCACAGAAAGAACTGATAGAGTCTGAATACAGATTGAAGCATGTATTTTTCCCTTTTTTTGGTTTTCTAAAACATGATTAACATGTAAATGCTTTGCATGATTTCAGATATATGATTCATATCACATTCTTGCCTTCTAAATGGGTGGAGGAACTATAGGAGGGAGTGAGAGATTTTGGAACTCAAAACATTTTTAAATGAATGTTAAAATACATGAATAATATTTTTTTAAAAGGAGAAAGTTACAGGTGGGATTTCTTTAAGATAAAGCAAGATATTTGGGATTTCTATGCAATTCCTGTACAATTCTTTACTATTTTGCATGAGAAGCATACGATCCATTGGGTGCGAGGTTCAGAATTTTTAAAAATTAAATTAAACGACTCATGAGATATAATGGAGACCTTAAAGGCCATCTTGTCTTGCCCTCTCTTTTTATACAGGGTGTTTGCAAAGTGTGGAGAGGTAGGGAAAAAATGCACATTTTCAGGAAACGAAATGAATGAAATTTCCAACAACATTTTATTTAATTGGAATATTAACAGATAACATCTTCAATATGATTTGCATCATTTGTGATGCAAAGGTTGGTGCGCTTTGCAAGATTCACATGAACACATTGCAATAATTTCATGTTGCACATTCACTGTTTATGTGTTCAATCAAGTGTGTTGCATCTGTGATTTTCCTTAAGGACATCTTCTCCTTCAGCATACCCCAGAAAAAGAAGTCGCTGAACAACACAGAGTCTTCAGTGAAATACTCAATGAGATATTAATGAGATTTCCTATGTGTCCAAACTTTAGGGAAACCCTGTAGATAAGGAAACTGAGATCCAGAGAAGCATGTGATTTTCCTAAGGCAGATAACAGAAATGAGATTCCAACTCAGGTCCTCTAACTCCCTGGCTAGCATACTTCTTATTAAACAGCATCATCATCTGGACAAGCAAGGAGCATATGCACTAATCTCTTTCCTTTGGAAATGGAGTTGGGGGGAGGAGCAAGGGATAGGAACAGAATTCTACCCAGGCCTTCAGGCAATCTACAAGTCTTTTGGCTTTGCTTAACTTTTTCCTTAGTTATACTCATGGGGCATATTTGTTTTACATGAGGGCTTTGTTTGCTTTTTTCTTTTTTGAATTGTAGCAGCCAGTTTAAAGGAAGAGGAGAGTTGGTGATAAGTTAGTTTTTAAAAAGGCAGGAAAACACCCTACTTGCATCAGGATGACACATTTGGAAATAACATCTGACGAATAAAACAGTAAATAAATAAACAAATATTTATTAGGTACTATTATGTGCCAGGCACTGTAAAAGAGCTGGGGATGCCAAAAGAGATAACAGACAAGACCTGCCCTCCAAGACCTTATAATTTTAAAAACATCAGTAAATCTTCTTTTAAATATCTTATTTAGGGGGGCGGAGCCAAGATGGCGGCTGGTAAGCAGGGAATAGTCTGAGCTCCGTACCGAGACCCTCCAAAAACTTATAAAACATGGCTCTGAACCAATTATAGAACGGCAGAACCCACAAAACAGCAGAGGGAAGCAGGGCCTCAGCCCAGGACAGCCTGGGTGGTCTCTGGGTGAGGTCGATCCCACATGGAGCTCGGAGCTGGAAGCTGGGAACGGAGTGGAGCAGAGCCCAGCCTGAGCGGCGTGGACCATCCAGACCAGAAGCAGGGCGGAGGGGACCCTAGCGCCCTGATTCAGTGAGCTGCGGCAGTTACGAGACTTCTCAACCCACAAACACCAAAGTCTGCGGAGAAGATTAGTGGGAAAAGCTGCGGGAGTGGAAGGAGTTCGTGGTTCGGCTTCCAGCCCCGGGGGCAGCAGAGGTGGGGCAGCTACAGCTGTTGTTACTTCCGGCTCCAGGCCCACCTGGTGGGAGGAATTAAGTGGCGGATCAGAGCAGGAGTGCAACAGCCTGCCGAAGATCTAAGCCCAGTTCGGGTTGGGGGTCCTTGGGGAAGGAGCAGTGCGGCTCTGACAGAGCTGGCACCTCCCCCCCAAACGTGGAACATAGACCTCTGTAATCTACAAGCAGTCATACCCCACTGAAAACCTCAAGGGTCAAGTTAGTTGGCTGGGAATATGGCCAGGCAGCGAAAACGCACCCAGATTCAGTCTCAGACTTTGCATTCTTTCTTTGCTGACAAAGAAGACCAAAACATACAGACAGAAGAAATTACTAAAGTCAAAGAGCCTACAACAGAAACCTCCAAGAAAAACAGGAACTGGTCCCAGGCCATGGAAGAGCTCAAAAAGGAGTTGGAAAAGCAAGTTAGAGAAGTAAAGGAAAAATTGGGAAGAGAAATGAGAAGGATGCAAGAAAACCATGAAAAACAAGTCAATGACTTGCTAAAGGAGACCCAAAAAAATACTGAAAAATACACTGAAGAAAACAACACCTTAAAAAACAGACCAACTCAAATGGCAAAAGAGCTCCAAAAAGCCAATGAGGAGAAGAATGCCTTGAAAGGCAGAATTAGCCAAATGGAAAAGGAGGTCCAAAAGACCACTGAAGAAAATACTACTTTAAAAATTAGATTGGAGCAAGTGGAAGCTAGTGACTTTATGAGAAATCAGGATATTATAAAACAGAACCAGAGGAATGAAAAAATGGAAGACAATGTGAAATATCTCCTTGGAAAAACCACTGACCTGGAAAATAGATCCAGGAGAGATAATTTAAAAATTATTGGACTACCTGAAAGCCTAGATACCATCTTTCAAGAAATTATCAAGGAGAACTGCCCTGATATTCTAGAGCCACAGGGCAAAATAGAAATTGAAAGAATCCATCGATCACCTCCTCAAGTAGATCCCAAAAAGAAATCTCCTAGGAATATTGTTGCCAAATTCCAGAGCTCCCAGATCAAGGAGAAAATACTGCAAGCAGCCAGAAAGAAACAATTTGAGTATTGTGGAAACCCAATCAGAATAACCCAAGATCTGGCAGCTTCTACATTAAGAGATCAAAGGGCTTGGAATGTGATATTCCGGAGGTCAATGGAGCTTGGATTAAAACCTGGAATCACCTACCCAGCAAAACTGAGTATCATGTTTCAAGGCAAAATATGGAGTTTCAATAAAATAGAGGACTTTCAAGCTTTCTCAGTGAAAAGACCAGAACTGAATAGAAAATTTGACTTTTCAACACAAGAATCAAGAGAAGCATGAAAAGGTAATCAAGAAACGGAAATTGCAAGGGACTTACTAAAGTTGGACTGTTTTGTTTACATTCCTACATGGAAAGATGATGTGTATGATTCATGAGACCTCAGTATTAGGGTAGTTGAAGGGAATATGCATACATATATATATATATATGTTTATGTATATGTATAAGTGAATGAGTATGTATGTATCTATGTGTATATGTATGCATGTGTATGTATGTATATATATATATCTGTGTGTCTTTTTATGTATGTATATATACATATATATGTAAAAGAGAGAGAGCAGACACAGGGTGAGTTGAAGATGAAGGGAAGATATCTAAAAGAAATAAAATGAAATTAAGGGACTAGAGAGCAACATACTGAGAGAGGGAGATAGGGAGAGATAGAATGGGGTGGATTATCTCACATAAAGGTGGCAAGAGGAAGCAGTTCTGTGGGAGGAGGGGAGAGGGCAGGTGAGGGGGGAATGAGTGAACCTTGCTCTCATCAGATTTGGCCTGAGGAGGGAATACCATACATACTCAGTTGGGTATCTCACCCCACAGGAAAGAAGAGGGAGGAAGATAAAAAAAAAATAAAAGGGGGGGATGATGGAGGGGAGGGCAGATGGGGGTGGAGGTAATCAAAACAAACACTTTGGAAAGGGGACAAGGTCAAGGGAGAAAATTCAATAAAGCGGGATGGGTTGGGAAGGAGCAAAATGTAGTTAGCCTTTCACAACATGAGTATTGTGGAAGGGTTATACATAATGATACATGCGTGGCCTAGGTTGAAGTGCTCGACTTCTTAGGGAGGGTGGGTGGGAAGGGAAGAAGGGAGAGAATTTGGAACTCAAAGTTTTAAAAACAGAAGTTCAAAAACAAAAAAAAAGGTTTTTGTATGCAACTAAAAAATAAGATACACAGGAAGATGGCAGCTGGTAAGCACGGACTAGAGTGAGCTCCATACCCGAGTCCCTCCAAAAACCTATAAAAATGGCTCTGAACCAATTCTAGAATGGCAGAACCCACAGAACAGCAGAGGGAAGCAGGGCTCCAGCCCAGGACAGCCTGGATGGTCTCTGGGTGAGGTCTATTCCACACGGAGCTGGGAGCTGGGAACGGAGTGGAGCAGAGCCCAGCCTGAGCGGCGTGGACCATCCAGACCAGAAGCCAGGCGGAGGGGGCCCTAGCGCCCTGAATATGTGAGCTGCGGCAGTTACCAGACCCCTCGACCCACAAACACCAAAGACTGCGGAGAAGGTTAGTGGGAAAAGCTGCAGGAGTAGAAGGAGTTCGGGGTTCGGCTTCCAGCCCCGGGGGCAGCAGAGGTGGGGCAGCTACAGTTGTTGTTACTTCCGGCTCCAGGCCCACCTGGTGGGAGGAATTAAGTGGCGGATCAGAGCAGGAGTGCAACAGCCTGCTGAAGATCTAAGCCCAGTCTGGACTGGGGGTCCTTGGGGAAGGAGGAGTGCGGCTCTGACAGAGCTGGCACCTCCCCCCCAAACGTAGAACATAGAACTCGTTAGTCTACAAGCAGTCATACCCCACTGAAAAACTGAAGGGTCAAGTTAGTTGGTTGGGAATATGGCCAGGCAGCGAAAATGCGCCCAGATTCAGTCTCAGACTTTGGATTCTTTCTTTGGTGACAAAGAAGACCAAAACATACAGCCTAAAGAAGACAACAAAGTCATAGAGCCTACAACCAAAGCCTCCAAGAAAAACATGAACTGGCCCAAGGCCATAGAAGAACTCAAAAAGGATTTGGAAAAGCAAGTTAGAGAAGTAGAGGAAAAATTGGGAAGAGAAATAAGAAGGATGTGAGAAAACCATGAAAAACAAGTCAATGACTTGCTAAAGGAGACCCAAAAAAATACTGAAAAATACACTGAAGAAAACAACACCTTAAAAAACAGACTAACTCAAATGGCAAAAGAGCTCCAAAAAGCCAATGAGGAGAAGAATGCCTTGAAAGGCAGAATTAGCCAAATGGAAAAGGAGGTCCAAAAGACCACTGAAGAAAATACTACTTTAAAAATTAGATTGGAGCAAGTGGAAGCTAGTGACTTTATGAGAAATCAGGATATTATAAAACAGAACCAGAGGAATGAAAAAATGGAAGACAATGTGAAATACCTCCTTGGAAAAACCACTGACCTGGAAAATAGATCCAGGAGAGATAATTTAAAAATTATTGGACTACCTGAAAGCCACGATCAAAAAAAGAGCCTAGATACCATCTTTCAGGAAATTATCAAGGAGAACTGCCCTGATATTCTAGAGCCACAGGGCAAAATAGAAATTGAAAGAATCCATCGATCACCTCCTCAAATAGATCCCAAAAAGAAATCTCCTAGGAATATTGTTGCCAAATTCCAGAGCTCCCAGATCAAGGAGAAAATACTGCAAGCAGCCAGAAAGAAACAATTTGAGTATTGTGGAAACCCAATCAGAATAACCCAAGATCTGGCAGCTTCTACATTAAGAGATCGAAGGGTTTGGAATGCGATATTCCGGAGGTCAATGGAGCTAGGATTAAAACCTAGAATCACCTACCCAGCAAAACTGAGTATCATGTTCCAAGGCAAAATATGGAGTTTCAATAAAATAGAGGACTTTCAAGCTTTCTCAGTGAAAAGACCAGAACTGAATAGAAAATTTGACTTTCAAACACAAGAATCAAGAGAAGCATGAAAAGGTAATCAAGAAACGGAAATTGCAAGGGACTTACTAAAGTTGAACTGTTTTGTTTACATTCCTACATGGAAAGATGATGTGTATGATTCATGAGACCTCAGTATTAGGGTAGTTGAAGGGAATATGCATATATACATATGTTTATGTATATATATAAGTGAATGTGTATGTATGCATATATCTATGTGTATATGTATGTATGTATGTGTATGTATGTGTATATATATATATGTGTTTATGTATGTGTGTATATATATATATGTAAAAGAGAGAGAGCAGACATAGGGTGAGTTGAAGATGAAGGGAAGATATCTAAAAGAAATAAAATGAAATTAAGGGATGAGAGAGTAACATACTGAGAGAGGGAGATAGGGAGAGATAGAATGGGGTGGATTATCTTGCATAAAGGTGGCAAGAGGAAGCAGTTCTATGGGAGGAGGGGAGAGGGCAGGTGAGGGGGGAATGAGTGAACCTTGCTCTCATCAGATTTGGCCTGAGGGGGAATACCATACATACTCAGTTGGGTATCTTACCGCACAGGAAAGAAGAGGGAGGAAGATAAAAAAAAAAAATAAAAGGCGGGGGGGTTGATGGAGGGGAGGGCAGATGGGGGTGGAGGTAATCAAAACAAACACCTTGGAAAGGGGACAGGGTCAAGGGAGAAAATTCAATAAAGCGGGATGGGTTGGGAAGGAGCAAAATGTAGTTAGCCTTTCACAACATGAGTATTGTGGAAGGGTTATACATAATAATACATGTGTGGCCTAGGTTGAATTGCTCAACTTCTTAGGGAGGGTGGGTGGGAAGGGAAGAGGGAAGAGAATTTGGAACTCAAAGTTTTAAAATCAGATGTTCAAAAACAAAAAAAGTTTTTGTATGCAACTAAAAAATAAGATACACAGGCAATGGGGCGTAGAAATTTATCTTGCCCTACAAGAAAGGAAGGGAAAAGGGGATGAGAGGGGAAGGGGGTGATAGAGGGGAGGGCTGACTGGGGAACAGGGCAACCAGAATATAAGCCATCTTGGAGTGGGGGGGAGGGTAGAAATGGGGAGAAAATTTGTAATTCAAAATGTTGTGAAAATCAATGCTGAAAACCAAATATGTTAAATAAATAAATTGCATTTAAAAAAAAATAAGATACACAGGCAATGGGGCATAGAAATTTATCTTGCCCTACAAAAAAGGAAGGGAAAAGGGGATGAGAGGGGAGGGGGGTGATAGAGGGGAAGGCTGATTGGGGAACAGGGCAACCAGAATATATGCCATCTTGGAGTGGGGGGGAGGGTAGAAATGGGGAGAAAATTTGTAGTTCAAACTGTTGTAAAAATCAATGCTGAAAACCAAATATGTTAAATAAATAAATTTAAATTAAAAAAATAAAAAAATAAAAATAAAAAAATAAAAATAAAATAAATATCTTATTTACAGAGGAAAATTTAAGATTCTTTAGGGCAGGAACTAATTTTCATTCTATCTTTGTATCTGCAGAGCCTAGGCTAGTATCTTGCATACAGTGGGTTATTAATAAATACTTTTGGAGTATGAATACTTCTTGAAGTGAAATGAATTTAACTGAAATCACATCAATTAAGTATACTGGAATGTCAGACTGTGCCAGCAAATTGGGCGGGGGGGGCACTGTACCTAGGACACATTTTCATTGGCATTATTAAGATCTGCTCCATCATTTTCTGAAGTACACAATCAACAAAACAGTCACTCAAGCCCTAATTTATGGTGTTCACAATTTTTTGAGGTGTGAATGCTCATGCAGAAAATTTAACCATTTGGTTGTCATGATACAATTTCAGCTGTCTCTAACATGCCTCTAGACTAGGTCATCAGTAATGGTTCCCTCCCTCCTATAAAATGAAACACTCCTCCAGCTACTTTCCAAAGTCTTTTCTGACCTGGAATAACAATAATTGACATCTACATGGCACTTTGAGGGTTGAACTGGCAGAGTGCATGCAGAGTTGGCCTCAGAGACCAGTACACCTGAGTTCAAGGCCCACCTCTGGCCCATCCTGGTTGTGTGACTCTGGACAAGTCACTGATCTCTGAGCACCACCCAAGAAACTCCCTAAGACCATTAGGTAGAGAGCAGATTCAGCTTTGCATTGGCAGAGGGAGTTTCCTCAGTAGAAAGTCCTTTCTCAAAGAAATCACAGGTTTTATCTTTAAAAAAAACACAGTACTTTATATCTATTATCTCAAAGGAGTTTCATAACAAGCCTGTCATGGAGGTAAAATACGTATTATGATCCCCATTTAAAAAACATATTTTATTTTTTCATTAATATTTTCCAATTACATTAAGAAAAATGATAACATTCCATTCTTTAATTTTGAGTTCCAAATTTTTTCCTTCCCTCCCATCCCTCTCCTACCCCTTGAGAAGGCAAGCAATACGATAGTGATTTTACATGTGAAGTCATGCAAAACATTTCCATATTAGCCATGTTGCTAAAGAAAAATCACAGAGAGAGAGATAAAAATAAAGTGGAAAAAATATGTTTCAATGTGCACTCAGAGTTCATCAGATATCTCTCTGGGGGTGAATAGCATTTTTTCATCATAGACCCTTTGCCATTGTCTTGGTTCATTGTCTTAATCAGAGTAGCCAAGTCTTTCATAAGTGACATGATCTTCATATTAAAAATGAAGACGTTGAGGCTCAGAGTCTTGTTAAGTGGCATGCCCATGATCATAAAACAAATAGGAGTCAGTCAATAAATTTTCTTTGTATGCTTACTTACTCTATGGAGGGATCTGTTCTAAACACTAGGGATAAAAAGGGAGGAAAACAATACTGCCTTTGCTTCAAATAACTCACATTTGATTGGGGGAAGCAACTTTCAAACAGTTGTACATGAAAGATAGAGACAATGTCTCTGAGGGAAGATACTGAGTGAGGGGAGGGGAAAAATCAAGAAAGGTCTCTTGCAGGTGAGATTTGAGTTCAATGTTGAAAGAGAACAGGGAAGCCAAGAGGTGGAGGTAAGAGAGAACATTGCAGGCATAAGGGCAGGCAGTGAGAAGGCATGGAGGTGGGAAATGGAGTGGCTTGTTTGGAGAAGACCAAGAAGGCGAGTCAGTATCAATAGATGGTAGAGTAAATGGAGGAAAGCAAAGTGTAAGAAGACTGGTCAGGTCATAGAGGGCTTTAAAATACAAACAGAGGGTTTAATATTTGATTGGGACATGGAGGGGCATAGGGAGCCACTGGGATTCATTGGATAAGAGAGGGACTTGAGCAAGACCACTTTGACAGCTGAATGGGGGATGGACTAGGATAGAAACATAGGCTTGAGGAAAAGAGACCAACCAGAAGGTAATTTCAAGAGTCCAGATATGAGAAGATTAGTGTCTGCACCAAGGAGGTGGTTGTGTGACTGGAGAGAAAAGGAAAGGGACTTATACAGGAGAGACTGTGAAAATAGAAATAACAGAACTTAACAAGAGAATAGATGGGGGGCAGGTGAGAGATATTGAAGATTTAAGAAGGACTAAGAGGTGAACCTAGGTGAATGGGAGGATAGTGATTGGGAAGAGGAGAGAGTATAGGGAAAAGAGAGTGGAAACAATGGTTTCTGTTCAATGTTGAGATTAAATGCCAGACTACAGAGACTTTGGAAGTTAGTGAGAGGAAAAGAAGTGGAAGCACCTAATGGAGATATCTTCCTGGAGTTTGTCCAGGAAAGGGAGAAGAGGTGTAGAATGGTGCATAACAGGGATGGTCAGAGAAAGTGAGATTATTTTTAAAGAATGGGGGAGAGATGAGTATGTTTGTGGGTAGCAAAGGAGTAGCAAATAGATTGATTAACAGAAGGTTGGAAAGAAAATGTGATGATAGAGGAGGCAATCTGCTAGAGAAAATGTGATGCAATGGGATGAACAGTGTAGATAAAGGAAGGTGCTTTGCAAGGAGTAAGACGATCTAAGTCATATGAGATCAGGAACAGGAGAGGAGTTCTTCAAGAATAACCTCAATTTTTATGAAATTTTATGAAGCAAAGTCCTCAGATCAGTACCATGGGAGGCTTGAGAAAGGATGAAAAGGCTTGGAATAGACACTGTAGTGATCTGGGGAGCAAATTCCTCAGGGATTTGTAACTGGTTTTCCTCCATTGAGAATTCAGTTCAGAGTACATAACAAAAAAATGGTAGTGAACCGAATCGACATGATTTTGTGATTTTTCTCTGGTTCCATTCAGCAGCACATGAATAGGAAAGAAGCCAGAAAATTGTGCAATCCAAGGCTAGGGTTTGTCAAGAAATGCTCACAAAAGGATGAGAGGGCAAGAGATTCCACTGAAAGAAATAACATGCAGTTTAAGTGATTCAATAAGGGGTCAAAATAGGGAAGCTAGAAAAGCATGATGGGCCTTGGGGGGCAGTGTGGAGGTGGTCTGGGAAGGAACTGGGGAGGGCAGAGATTGGAAGTCAAGGTGAGGATGAAGAACAGTGTAGAGGTCACAAAGCAGAAAAGGCAGAAGGAAAGATAGAATGATAAAGATTATCAACAGATAAAGGAATTTAAGCATTCATGAACTCTGTGGAAGTAAACCACTCACATTTGTGAGGGGAACATCAAGGTATAACCATCTATCTGTATGGCTGAGGAGATTGAAGAACTGCGAAGTTTGTGTTTAAGAGAGCATTAATATGTATGTCAAGATTCTCTGGTATGAAGGCAGAATTGGAGGAGGAGAGACAGATAGAATGCCAGGTACTTGACTCACTGGGGAAGGAAGAGGAATCTCCTTCAGCCACTAGACAACAGCCACCAGAATTTTAATTGAGTGATAAAGATGGATTGAATGAACTTCAAAGAAGGAGAGGTTACTGGGTGGTGATAGTAGAAGGAGAACCAGGAAGTGGCAATGGGAAGCAACTATCCCAAAATGACTAATGAGTCAGGGATTATGAATGAAAGCAGAAAAAAGTACAGGAAAAGGTAACCAGAGAAGTTATGTCATGAGGATGGAGAAAGGATTTAGTGAGTAACAGAAGATGGGGAGAGTGAGAAACAAAATGGAAGATGAAAACAAATTTCTTAATTGTAACACCAACATTCCAGAGAGCACAGTGGAGTGGGAGTGGTAGGCAGATTTGGAGTGGGATGTTGGTGTGGTATGGTTGGGGAAGGCAAGAAACAGCCCTTGAAGAGAACCCAGTCTACAGGAGAAACTAAACCTTGCCCACCCTGAGTGAGAACAGTTCTTGTAATTTCTGTCCAACATTGGTTTCAAAAAAAGCATACCCTTCCAAGCAACTTACCGTCATGATTGATCTGGGTACATTGGTTGGAAACATTTTTCCTGGCTTCTCCTCTCCTCCTACCCTCCCTCATCAGCCCACCAGTTACATCGAAGAAGTGGGTTGTAAAGATTTCAAAGAACAGAGCTCAGAAATCTATCTGAGCAGGAGCCCAGTGGCACACAGCCCTGTCCCATGGCTTGTCTCATAGTGAGGACAGAGAAGGTGGATGCCAGGCTGTGACATGGAGTAGCAGGGATAGAAATTAGGTCAGACTTCCTCAGGGACTTAAAGTTGTAGAAGGGGATAGGGACACCAAGGTTCTCTGCCTTGATGGATAGAAGACACCTGGAACTGGGAGACAGAAGGCCCTGACTCTGCCCGTGGTTCTGCCCTCCACCATCCAAGGCTACTGAGTGACCTTAAACAAGTAAATCCTTTTTCCTCCCTAATCCTGTTTATCCATCTCTTGAAAATGCAGGATCACAGATCCCATACGATGGGATCATAGACCTAGAGCTGAAAAGAACATTAAGGTCCATCTAGTTCAACCCCCTCCTGTAACAGAAAAGGAAAATGAGGTCTTAAAAAGTGAAATTATTCCCCTAAGGTCAGCTAGGCAGCAGAGATCAGAGGTCAGATTCAAACCAGGTCCTCTGCCTGGGGAGCAGGGAAAGGGGGATGATATTCAGAAATTACTAGGATATAAAACCAAAAGCTCTCAATTACATCTTTAAATGCTTTATTTGAAGAGTACAGTATGGAAAAGAATGATCATCTTTGTATTCCCAGTGTCTAGCATATTACTATGCATACAGGACATGCTTAATAAACACTTCTTAAAGTTAAGAAATGAATCAAAATCAAGTGAGTATATTGGACTAGTTCATTTCTGAAGCCTCCCAGCCACCCAATGAACAGCAAACCCTTCAGCATTCTACCTTCCAAAGTCCCTTCTCACTCAGAATATCTGGTATCTGATGTTTAAATAGCATTCTGAGAGGCTGACTAGCAGAATGTAAACAGACCTGGCCTGAGAGACCAGAAGACCCGTGTCCAATGCCCATCTCTGACCATCCTGTCAGGGTCATGTCACCATGGACAAATCACTGCAGCTGAGGTTTCTCTTGCACCTCCCTGAGTCCATTCACTGAAAGCAGATGTAGACAGGAGAACTGTATCGGGTGTTCCCTCCACCCGCAAAATCAAAGGTCCCATTGAAAAAATCATGATGCTTTTTATGCATAATGTCAGCTGAGCTTCAGAACATCCCTGTGAGATTGATACCAATGATCTTATTGTCTTCCTTTTGCAGAGGTGCAAAAATGAAAGGGACTTCTCCCTGATCTTGAGGCTCAGTAAGTCAATGTCACAGGAAGGGTGTGAAGCCAGGTCTTCCTGACTCCAAAGCCAACACTCTATTTGCTGTGCCATCGTATGGTTTGCTCCTCTCTCCTGGGACAGAGGCTTCATGACCACCCAGTTGAGACACAAGAGAACTAAGAATGGATCTGACTCCCTCTTATGACATAGGCTGAGTATGTAGGATGTAAGGAGGTTAGGTTATAGGAGGCACCGTGGGGATAGGAGGAAGTTCAGGTCACTTACTAGGAACATAGAATCATTACTAATCTAGATATGGAAGGGTCTTCAGAGGTAACCCACTCACTTTATCAATGAGGAAACTGAAGCTACTTCTATCCCCTCTCTGCTCAAGTTTCCCTCATCAGAGGGTGGTGAATGGTGCTATGTCCCTTCAGACTCTTCTCAGCCTAGTTGACCTCTGGGATAGTATGATTGATGATGATAGGGAGGTTGGCCCAGTGGCTGCATCTCCAGGCCTCAGCCTTGGCTCCCTTCAGCGGGGGTGGAATTGAATCTGGTAGGTGGGAGGCACAGTAGCCACTCCACTCAGCCTGGGAATGAGGTCAATGCTATCACGATCCATGGAAGAGCTCAGGGAGAAGTTCTGTAGGATGGTGGTGAAGAAGAGGAAAAGTTCCATCCTGGCAATGCCCTCTCCAAGGCAGGTTCGCTTCCCTACGGGTACAGAGAAGAGTGTCATGGAGGCCATTGCCAAGGGGACCCCAACCCTCAAGGACCATCTTGAAACCACGCAAAATACTTCCTTCATGTCCACCAGATGAGAGCAGTAACATAAATGTTTTCTCCTGATTCCCATAGAATCAGAGGGTGAGAGCTAGAAGGGACCTCAGCAGGAATTTTCTCCAAACACAAGAGTCCCAGGGAGGTAAAGTGATTTAGGACCACAATCCTCCAGCTGGAAGGGACCACAGAGGCCATCTGGTTCAAGGTCTTCATTTACAAATGGGGAAACTGAGGCTGAGAGAAAGGAAGGGCCTTGAACAGGGTCACTCTGGGGGAAAATGAGAGGCCTGAGAATTAAGCCAGCAACAAAGTCCATGGCTTTTAGTATCTCTACAGAAATCCATATGGATGAGAAAGAAAAAGGAGGAGCCAGAGAACCCAATGCAAGGAAGCAAAATGTGATCTCATGGGTACACTGAGGCTTGGAGACATGGATGACCAAAAATGTGCGAGCAGAAAGGTGGGTGCATCATATTCCAAAGGCATTATATATTAAGAAGATAAATGCATGTCATGGTATTCAGGAAATAAAGTGGAGAAGCAGGGTGGAGGGCGTTTGGGTGAAGATCAATGGAGACAAAGAGATATTGTTTCCTCTGCCAAATTCTGCCTTTGGCTTCCTTGAGAAAGGTTTGGTTTGACTGATGTCCTTCATGCTCAGAGGACTAAAATGGCATCACTATGTGAGGGTCAAGGTACAGTGTGTCTGACTGAGGCTGATCAGAGCAAGAAACACGGGAAAGGCTCTACCACAAATAGTCCATATGAATATTTGGAATGGAAATGTCTAATTCTGCATGTCTCACATTTCTTCTGAGCTACTGAAATTCTGCTTTGCTAATAGAGATATGATAAAGGATAGATTGATAAAGGAAGATAAATATAAAGAGATATATTTAGGTTATATGATATATGCATTATACTGTATTTACATACAAATATGAAAAGAGGGATAGTGTGTGGGGAGGGGACATCTATGGGCCTTGAGTTCCAATTTATTCAATATCACCCATCTTTCCCAATGGCCTCTCAGCTTCCAGGTCAACCTGAAGTGAAAACCTATGGAAAGATATAGCATAGGGCTGGTTTTCTTTAGCTGGCCTTTGAGGGGAGGGTCTCCAGGGAGAGTCTCTATGGGTCTTGGGGGCAGTGCTTACCTGAAGAGAAGGGAATAAAGGCCTCACTCTTCTTCAGAGATCCCTGAGCATCCAAGAAATGGTTGGGGTCAAAGGCATAAGGTTTCTTAAAGTACCGGGGATCGTGCAAGACTGTGCTCAGGACAAGGTACACATGAGTGCCCTGCCGTGGGAGGGAAATATCACCAGAGGTAGAAAGTGAGCTCCACTAAATCTTCCCCATCACCCAAGGACAGACCGTCAAGGCCCTCCACAGCAAGGTCATAACCTGAGCAAGCAGAGCCATTCCAGGGCAAGGCAGATGTACCTTAACCTAGAGCCAAGGGCACATGAGGGATGAGATTTGCAGAAATGCTAGGCCAAGCCCCAAGTCACTGTAGGCACCAGGAGACCAGATCACCCTGAGCCACAACAGAACTTAGACCCTTGGAGGATGAGGCAGGGTAATAAGACTGCCCATCAGTTTCCATGCACCAACAAACATTGGAGTCTGGGATGATAAAGTCACAGGCATAGAGCTTCTCTAATCCAACAACTCTACTGTAGAGATGAGAAGAGTGCGGCACAAAAAGGCAATATCTGCTCTATCTAACCTCCTAGTATTCTTTGTTTAAGACCTAAATTCTGGCTCCAGCTCTTTCACTGACATATGTTCAACATATATACTAGATCAATGAGAGAAACATTTTGTAAAGTGGATACAACTTTATCGTTAAATCCTATTCTCTTCAGATTTCTGTTTCTTCCCCTATAAAATAAATGCCTTGGAAGGGATCTCCAGGGTCCCCATCAGTGTCAACACTCTCTCTTTTCTTCCTTATGGGTTCTTAGAATGCCAGCATTCTATTTTCAATGTTCTTTCTAACTCTGGAAAACTTTACTCAGTAAAGCATTCTCTTTCTTTGTTCTAACTTTCCTTTCTGCTTGGCATTTTCTGTTCTATATTCTCAGAGCCGTTAGACTCTGATGTTCTATTTTCTGTGTTCTAAGTGCCCTTCAAGGTTTGACTTTCTATGTTCTAGAATGGTCATCTAGTCATAGGTTCCATGGGATCTTGAGTTCCTTTACATGATTTAGAAGGGAATGGCTTAAAAAATCTTGGGGATGCCATTGGTCTTACCTTGGGAATGAGGTAGCCCCTGAAGGAGGTATCCTGACTCACAGAATGGGGCACACTCATGGGGAGAAGATCACTGAATCTCTGGATCTCATGTATGACAGCATCGGTGTACGGCATTTTGGCTCGATCTTTGATCTCTGGAAGACGGTTCCTCCCAATCACCTGGTCAATCTCTTCCTGGACTTTCTCTGGGACAAAGAAAAGTGCATATAAACCCAATTCATAGGAAGTGCACCAGAAGGAAAACTGCATGCATATGTGTGTGTGTGTTTGTGTGTGTATGTGTGTGTGTATATACATATGGATATGTGTATGTGTGCATATACATGTGTATATATGAATTAGATATATATGTACACATTTTAAATAACTGGGTGAATTTCTCCATTTAGATGGGGGCCAGAATAGCTGTGAGGAATCTTCAGGAGATAGCTTCCCATGGGAGAGTTGAGCTGTTTAGAATTATCTGTAGCACAGGAGGACAAAGGGAAAGTGACCATTATATCCCTTACCCTTAAGTCATGTCTCAGAGTCCTTTGTCAGCGATGGGGGCTTAGGGACTGAGGCTGAGGAAAGCTGTCTTCTTGTTACCAATTATAACAGGCTCCCTTCCTCCACTAGACCTCCACCTCCACTCCAAGCCTTTGCTTATCTCCAATCTCTGGGCAGAAGGGTCAGTCCCTGGATTTGCTCCCATTAACTCACCTGCCACCTGGGGGTACTTGAGGAGCAGGAGGCAGCCATAGCTCAAGGTGGTGCTAGTTGTCTCGGTGCCAGCAAAGAATAATGACAGGACAGTGAGGATGAGGTTTTTGTAGTGAAACTCAGTGTTAGCAATGCCTTTTTCCTAGGGAAAAGGAGGAGGAAGACAGGAAGAAAAAGAGAAGGAGGAGACCATAGGTTAGCCTCAGAGTCTCTCCTTTCATGTGTCTGAGCCTCCCTGATCCTTCACATCTATCACTAAGGCTCAGACTCTCAGTGTTTGGTTCTCTCTAAAGCCCTCCATTGTGGTCTCTATCTCCCCCTCCCCTTTCTTCTCTTTAGGTCTCCTCCTCCTTCTGTCCCTCTGATTGTATTCTCTTCCTCTGTCTCCCTCCATCCCCATGGTATATTTCTACCTTTGTCTAGCTCATGGGCTATCTTTCCTATCTACACACACACACATACACACACACACACACACACACACACACACACACACACACACACACACAATCTTCTCTGTTTTTCCTTCCTCATGCCTTTTCAACTCCCATTCTGTACACCTCCTTTTCCATCTCCTTTCTCTCGCACGTGGACATTTTATTTCTAGTCCATAGTTCTAGAGTAGGAAAGAAACTTGGAGGACATATAGTACAAATCTCTCATCTTGCAGGTGGGGAAACTGAGGTCTAGAGAAGATAAATGACTTGCCTTTGGTTACACAAGTAGTAAATGATACAGGTGGAGTTTAACCGAGATCCAATGCTCTTTTCACTGAACCACATTGCCTCTCTCTCTCCATTCAATTCATCTAGCAACTATTGTGTCTACCAAGTAGTGAAAGACGTCTTGCCAGCTGCTGAGAATATAAACATAAAAACAAAACAATCCCCTTGGGGGGGGTTCCATTCCATTTGGAGACAAGGGAGATATACACAGAGATGAGTAAAACCAAAGTCTACATCCAAAGTACTATGAAGTAATGTCAAGAAGAAGATAGCATGAAAAACTGAGGGCAATAGGAAACCCCTCATGTAAGAAGTGGCACCTGAGCTGGGCTCAGCAGCAAACTAGGGATTCTGTGAGGCAGAAGAACAGAGGGATGGCATTCCAGGCATGGGCCACAGCTTGGGCAAAGACAAGAAGGCAGGATATGGAATCCCCTGTGAGCAGGAAGAGGAGAGCTTGAAGGCCAATTTGGTACTGGAATAGGAAATTCAAAAAGGAACAATGTAAGAGATAACTGAAAAGAGAAGCACATTGGAAGGCTTTAGGTGCCAGACTGAGATTTTTTTTAACTTTATTCTAAGGCAATAGAAAGCCCGTGAAGGTTCTTGAAGAGAGGACAGAAATAGTCAGGTCTATGCTTTTAGGAATATCAATTTAGCAGCTGTGGGGGTCCAACAGATTGCAAGCTCCTTGAGAGCAGGGATTGTATTGTTGCCTCTTTTTGTATCCCCAATGCATAGCACAGTGCCTGGCATACAATAAGGACTTAATAAATGTTTATTGGCTGACTGACTGACTGACTGACTGGAGGCTAGATTACTAAGGGGGGCGGAATGCAAAGTGGGGAAGCTAATCAAGCAGCTATTGCACTAAACCAGCTAAGAAATACTAAGGGCTTGAAGTAGAGGAAAGGTCATGTGAGTGGAACTTAGTACCGAGTTGCCATTAAGGGTGAAATGGTAAGGCTTCGAATCTTATTGGACAAGGGGTGCAAGACAGAATTAAGAGTCAATGACTCTGAGGTTACAAAGGGGGCTAACTGGGAAGTGATGATTCCATAAATAGAAATACTAGAGACTGCAGGATGGATAGATGGGGAAGAGGGAGAGGGGATGTGAAATCCTTTGCCAGTATCTTCATTCTTTCATTCGATAAACATTTATTAAGCACCTTTCTGTGGCAGGCATTGTGCTAAACACTGGGGATACAAAAACAGCCAAGAGGCAGTCCCTTCCCTCAAGGTGCTTACAATCTAGTTCTGGAGTTTACAATGTGAGATCCCTATGGGGTCCCCGCTGTAGAAGGAGCTGTCTAGCAGGCACTTGGAAATGTGGGGCTGGAGCTCACAAGAGAAATGAGGGCTGGCTCTCTAGAGTTGCCTCTACATAGAAGTGGTTATTTAACCTGGGAGAGGTAATGGGGCAGTTAATGAGAGCACCAAGGAGGGAGAAAGAGAAAGAGAAAGGGGGTGGGACTCAGAAGAGAAAAGAGCCTTGGGAAAACCCTGTCATTCTTTTTCCCTCACTGTGTTTATCCCTCCTTCGTTTTCTATCACACTCTCCACAACTCTCAATCATTCTTTCTCTTCCTTTCCTTCTATAGCTCCCTTTCTTTTTGTCAAAATCTTTTAACCTCTCTCCTTCTTTTGGTCCCTACCTCACAAGGAGAAGGGGTGCTGGCCATTAAATTTCATCAAGAGAACGATTGAATTTCATTCTCACTTCATTCCAGCCTCCCTCCACCCACCTCTCCTCAGTCTTTCCCTCTCCCCTCCCCTCTCCCTCCTTGAACTCTCTTTCTGTCTCTCTCCCCCCCCCTCTCTCTCTCACACACACACACACACACACACATGCACGCACACACGCACGAACACACGCACACACAAACACACATACACACATACACAGAGAAACTTTGAGTACCTAGAGGGGGGAGGGATTGCCTGCCTTCTCCATACAGAGCAGGTACACGTCAATAAAGTCTTGGGGGGCACTGGGTCCAGGCTCACTTTGTGCTTCTCCACCTTGTCAACAATGAAAGTATTGATGAACACCACGTTGTTGAGAGCACACCGATGGGGACCAGGAAAGAACTTCAGGAAACCTGAAAACAGCTCAAACAGCTGACGTGGAGGAAGAAGGGAAGATACAATAGGATGAGCCCCCTGACTTCCATAGGTGACAGCATTCCCCCATGCCTGGGCCACTCTCCTTCTGTCACTTCTGCAATGTACCTGCTCCCTGCATCCTCACACTCACTATCTCTCTGTGCCCATGCCTTCCTACATCTCTATCACCTGTTTCCCTGATTCCCACTCCCTGTGTTCTTCCTTCCCTGTGTCCCTGTGTCCATTCTCTGGGTCCCTGATCTCTGATGTCCTCCAATGCCCTCTCTTCTTCTGCATCTTCTCCTGTGTCCTCCTTTCCTTTTCTCTCTCCCAGTGTCACTCTATCACTGTCATCCCAAGCCTCACCTATAGCTTGTTATGGCAAAAGTGTCAGTGAACTTGTTCATCATGTCCTGGAACTCCTTATCATCATAGGAGAAGCGTTCATGAAACACAGTTGAGCAGATGATGTTGGCAGTGATAAAATGGAAGAGGACAGTTCAAACCAATAAGGCTCCTGGGGAAAGAAGAGAATGGAAAAAGAGTGGAGGGAAGGGGGGAGGAGTGGAGAGAAGATGTTCAGGAGGTCAGTGGGAACCTCCCATATCTCCAGTGTTTCTGCTTCTTTGTTCCTCTGTGTCCATGTTTCTGCCTCTGGACAATTGCTATGCTTCTAAGATTGTACCAGCAAATACCACCACTCCCCCTTAACTCTGCATCTGGGGAAAGGAATTTCCTTTCCACCACCAGAGTCTTGCCCCAATCCTTTATGCCTCCCTAATAGTCAGGTTCTCTTCTTCTCTTTCTCATCTTCTGTCTCTCACTCTATCTCAGCTACGTTCAGTATATCTGTCTTTACACATCTCTTTCTTGATGTGTCTCCCTGGCTGTCTTTATCTCTCTCTTGTCTAATTGTGCCTGCATCCTTTTTCTTACCCTTGGATTTCTGGAGCTCCTCAACCAGACACTGGGCCTCCTCTTGGATCTGTTCTTCAATGCTTCTTTTCCCCATCCCAAAATCTCGAAGAGTGGCCAGAGAGAATCACTGCAAAGTCTTCCATGTATCGCCATTAGAAAAGATAACCCCTAAAGGAAAAGAGGATGGGGTTTGGGACCTTGCCTTAATCACATCCTTCCTTCCTCAAATCTTTCTTCCCTCTTCGTGGTCCTCTGCATTCTAATCACTCTCCTCTGTCCACACTGATCCTCCTCACTTTATCTTCAGCCCTTACCTGTCTCCTTCTCTGATCTTCAGAATCTGAAGTCCCTCCTTCCTCGAGCCTTACCACCACCTTGTCACTCTTCCCCAACCTCTGCCATGGCATGGCCCACTCACTCTGCCCCTGGAAGACTGGATCAATGATCATCACGGGTGCTTGGCAACTGAACTCCTCAGCCTTCTCCACCAGGGCCTCCTTCACAGCCTCAGGCTCACATATCAACCACAGGTCGAGAGCCAAGGAACACAGTAAATACATCCCCATACTTGTCCCAAAGCCATGGTGGGGAAAAGCCACACCCCATTAGATGTCAGTTGGTACAAGGCATTTCCCTCTGTATAATGGAGAGGGATGTATTTAAAATAGAAGGCTGTGGGGCCCCCATGTAGCTCTAACCTTCTATCTTCTGTGTTCTAAGGTCCCTACCAGCATTCAAAGTTTTAAGGTCCTTCCCAACTCTTGACATTCTGAGTTCCAAGGTCTCTTCCAGCTCTGATATTCTGTGCTCTATATTCAAAAGGCCCTTCTAGGCCTGACATTCTGTATTCTAAAGGCCTTTTCAGCTCTGATTTTCTATGCTTCTAAGATTATACCCAGAATCACTCCCCCTTACTCTATCCCATCCTGCCAATTCAGCATCAGAGGCAGAGAAGTTCCTCTCCTCCCCCACAGTCTGGCCCAATGTGTCACTGGTAGTCCAGTAAATGACTGATGATCTGGCCAGACTTCTTGGAGAACTACCTCAAAAGGCAGAATTATCTTCCCCTCAACCATCCCTGGCAGATCATATCTTCTCCTAACAGTTAAGACTCCAATGTTCCATTTGCTTTAACCTCACTTCTTTGGGAAGTGACAGGGATGGTAAGAAAGAGACACAGAGCAGAGTCAATATAATCAAAACAACAATTCCACCTAGTCCACCTATTCAATGCCATCCCAATTAAATTACCAAAAATTATTTTATTGAACAAGGAAAAAATAAAATGCATTTGGAAGAACAAAAGGTCAAGAATATCAGAGGAATTCATGTGAAAATGTAAAAGAAGGATTACCAGATCTTAAACTGTATTTTAAGGTGGTAATTATCAAAACTATCTGGCACTGGTTAAAAAATACAATAGTGGATATGTGGAATAAATTAGGCATAAAATACATGCTAGTAAATGAATATAGTAACGTTATATTTGAAAAATGTAAAGGTCTAAGCTGTGGGCATAAGAACTCACTATTTGGTGGAAATTACTGTGAAAACTGGAAAGCAATCTGGCATAAAAATGTATAGACCAATGCCTTACACCATTTACAAAGATATGGTCAAAATGGTTGCATGACCTAGACATAAAAGGAAATATCGTAAGTAAATTGCAAGAGCTTCAAATATATTACCTATCACATTCCTGAATAAGAGAAGAATTCATGAATAAACAAGAGATAGAAAGCATGGTGGGATATGAAATGGATCATTTCGATTACATTAAATTTAAAAAGGTTTTGTACAAATAAAACCAATGTGACAAGATTAGAAGGAAAGCAGAAAATTGAGGGGTGGCAGTATTTATAGCCAACTTCTCAGATAAAGACATCATATCTCAAATGCCAATCCAAATTATAAGAATATGAATCAGTTCTGAATGTATAAGTGGTCAAACGATATTAACAGGTAGTTTTTGAAAGAAGAAATTAAAGTTATATGTAGTCATGTGAAAAAATGCTCTGTCATTTATTGATTAGAGAATTGTAAATTATACCACCTCTGAGGTACCACCTCACACCTATCCGACTGGCCAAAAGAATAGAAAGGGAAAATGACAAGTGTTGGAGGGGATGTGGCAAAATTGGGACAGTAACACACTTGGTGCAACTGTGAACTGATCTGATCATTTTGGAGTGCATTTTGGAATTGTGCCAAAATCGTGTATACCCTTTGATCAAGCAATATCACCATCAGGTCTGCTTCCCAATTGGATCAAGAAAAAGAGAAAAGAATCTATATGCTTTAAAATATTTATAGCAGTTCCCTTTGTGGTGGCAAAGCACTGGAAAGTGAGGGGATGCCCATCACTTGGAGAATGGCTGGATATGTTGCAATATATGATAGAGATGGAATACTGTTGTGCTGTAAGAAATAACAAGCAGGTTGGTTTCAGAAAAACATGCTTGAAATAATGCAGAGTGAAATGAGCAGAACCAAGAGAACATTGTATACACTAACAGCAACATTGTTCAAACAGTAACTTAGCTATTATGAAAAATATGCTCATTCATATCAACTACGAAGGATTTATGGAATAAAATGTTATCTATGTCTAGAAAAAGAATTGATGTATGGAAGTAATAGAAATACATACATATCTTATATATGTGTATATACACACACATATATACACACATACATACATGCATGTATAATGTTGGTCTTCTCTAATGTGAAATTGGAAGAGAACAAGGAGGGAAACAATTTGGAAATCAAAATGTAACAACACAATAAATATTAAGAGAGTCAATACAACATTAAGAGGAAAAGAAAAAAAATGAGATTGAATTCTCCCTACGCCTCCCTTCAAACCACCTTCTTTCTGGATCCCCCCAGCAAGGAGCCTCGGTTGGAGTAGGACAAGGTTCTAATGACCATCCCTGGTGGGCAGTGAGAAGGATGATGTGGAATCCAGATGTCATTTTGTCCATCCCCATATTCCCCCCACTCCCATTCCTATGGAAGGCACTGCTGGAGAGCTGATGAACTTTACTTCTAACTTCTCCCAACCCTTTACCACTTTCCCCAGAGGAGACCTGGGGCAGGCAGGACTGGGAGTACTCTCTACTCCATCCTTGAAAAGCTCAGAGAAACCCAGGAACTGACTTACCTTCCCTCTGAAAGATCACAATATATGCATGGTTTTTTTTCCTTGTTTTGTTTGAAGAAGCAGAAATAGAAGACAACAATCAGGGAACTAATAGAACTCTCCTCTTTCCTCCCTCTCCCCCCATAAAAACTCTCTCCCAGGCAATCAATTGCAATACTCACATACCACTCTGTAGGACGGATCTCAAAGTGTTCATCCCTCACCAAGGAGGAGGCAAAAAAGAAAATAAGTGCCTCCATTCTCTACCCACTTTACTTCCCCTCTTCTAGAGGGTCCACTACTTCCAGAAAAAACCTACCCCTCCCTCCCACCATTACTGAACTTTCCCCCACATCTCCACTTATGAATGATCTCAAAACACTTATTCCTAGATAATAGCCAGGAGGAAAACTGAGTCGGAAGGCATCCCCACGGGGGAGAAAGAGGGGCTCAGAAATCCCTCACAGGGAACGATCTCACAGCATTTATTCCAAGATAAAGGAGTTAGGGAGAACACTTCCTTGGGACCCCAGGAAAACCTCTAGAAGTTCATTAGGCTCTCCCCTGTTTCCTTTACAGTGATTAATCTCAAAGTGCTCATCCCACAGTATGGAAAGACCTTAGGGAAACTGAGGCAGGCGGCATCACTAACACCTGCAAGTGCTCAAAGGGACCCAAACACGCCCAACCAGACAGTTCTGCCGGTCCTCACCGCCAGAAAGGATTTCAGGAGGCCATGACGGTCCATCTGCAAAATGTTGCCCAGGAAAGACAAGGGTCGCGGTCCTGGGGGGAGGCGGCCTCTCCAGGAAGCAGCGGGACCCTGTGCCAATAGGAGCAGGAGCCCCAAGAGGGCGGTCAGGAGAAGGAGTGTTATGAAATCCATGGTCCAATCTCTGCCCCACTTTGAGCTCCTACCAAGACTTTAAGCCCAGTCCAAGAGGGAGGCCCCGCCCTAGCTAGTCCTCTCCCCCCACCCTAACATCCACTCAGCTCCGACCCCAGGTAAGTTATCTCTCTGCCCATCCCTGTTGCTCCCAGGTCCACTGACCTGACCACCCCCCTCTGAGCCTCCTGCCCACGGAAAGGGGGGCATAGGATCCAAGAATCTCTGTACCATCCACTATACCCCTACTACACCTGCCACTGTTCCTGCCCAACTCTGGGATGCTAACTGCTGCTGTCTCTCCTCTGGGTCTTTCTGTCCTTGTCTCTTCCTGTCTCCCCTCTCCTTCTCTGTCTCTTTCTCTCTTACTGTCTCTCTCTGTCTGCTCCCCCCATTCTCTTTTTCTATGTCTTGACTTGGACAAAGAACAGTAAAAAGTAAACTGATAACCACTACACTCCCTATACTCTATCTGATTCTTGGAGCCACCAGAGTCCATGACAGGTCAATCTGAGCTGCTAGGAACCTTCCTGACCCAACTGGAGCCCTGACATGCCCAGCCTAGTCCTGCCCTCACCTGCCGTTACAGCTCTCCATTGTGTGTGTACCAAGGTGGATCACCCTATCTGGGCTCCAGCTATACCTCCAGCCTTCCTCCCTCACCCCAGGTCTGACCTGGGGCCAGAAGGAGATCACTGTTACAGCCTTCCCCTAAAGCTTCCCACACAGCAAATAGGCAAAGAAAGTGGGAATCGGGAGAGTGGAGAGAGAAATCTGCCCAGAATATGACAGGACTTGGAGAAGCAGAGGTGGAAAGGCAGCTATAGGGGAGAGAAAAAGATAGAAAGAGGAGTAGAAAGATTTGGGAATGCACAGAGAGACTAAGGACAAGTAGAGACCAAGAGGGACACTGAGGAGGAAGACAACAGAACCAGAGAACCAGAATCATATATGGAGAGCTGGAAGGAACCTTAGAAGCCAACTGGTCCAACCAACTCATACTACTCAAAAGAAAACTGAGGTCCAAGGCAGTCAAATGACTTTCCTGAGGCCACACAGGTAAATGGCAGAACTCAGATGGGAACCTCAGCACTCTGACCCCCCAAAATCCAGCACTGTATACTGAAGCACACTGCCAACAAGCAGTAAGAGAGATATAGAGTGAAGGAGGGGTAAAGGGAGAAAAGCAGAAAGATGGGAAAGGGGAAAGAGGAGGATAAAGAGATGGGGGATAGAGAATGGAAGACAAAGGAAGAAGGAAAAAGAGTGACAGAGAGGGAGAAAGAAAGGAAAAGAGAGAAGTAAGGAAGAGAAAGAAGAGAAAACAAAGAGGGGAGGAGAGAGAGAGAAAGAAAGAGAGGGAGAGAAAGAGAGAGAGAGAGAGAGAGAGAGAGAGAGAGAGAGAGAGAGAGAGAGAGAGAGAGAGAGAGGGAGAAAGAAGGAGGGAAATAAAAAGAAAGGAGAGAAAGAGGAAAACAGACTGAAAAGGACAGAAAGACCAAATAGAAAAGACAAAAAGGAAAGATGAATGAGACAAAGAGGAGACAGAGAGAAGAAAGAAAAAGGGGAGGAGAGAAGTTGAGAAAAGGACAGAGACAGAGATGAAATGGCAGTGTCCCTTGGAGGTTTTGAGACAGTAGTGAGTTCCCAGTCGAAGCCCATGGGAGATACACAGACAGACCAACAGGTTGCAGGAATGCTAGAGATGGGTGTGCAGCAGCATCTTCCAGGGGCACCAAGATGAATTTCAGGCAGACTTTGCCTGCCTGCCTGCTTCTTCTGCCTATCCAGAGTCTAGGTCTATAGGCACCTGCTACTCTGACTTCTGTTTTCTGTTCTCTCCATCCCTTCCAAATCTTCCATACCCTCTGGCCCTCTGGATCCCTGCTTCCCTGCCCCCTCCCTTGGTCTCTCCCTAGCCTGTATCCATTGCCCTGGCCCTGAGTTTTCCCTCTCTTGGCTCTAGATAGAGCATTGAATGTCACTATGAGAAGAGATCCAAGCATTCCCAGCCTCAAAGCACGCTTTGTCCTAGAAGGAAACCAAGGCACACCAGGCCAGAGGCTGAAGTGATTCTTGGAATCAGAAGAGGCTGGCAGTGAGACAGACAAAGAGACAGAGACACAAAAGCCAAAAGATAATGACAGAGAGACAAAGACAGAAGAACACACACACACACACACACACACACTGTGACAGAGACAAATAGAAACACATAACCACAGGCTCTTAGAGTGAGAAAAGATCTGAGCGATCCCTCACTTTATGGATGGTAAAACTGAGGCAACAAGCATTTATTAAGCACCTACTATGAGGAACTGTCCACAGTGCTGACAACCACAAAGAAACCTAAAACAATCCTTGCTCGCCAGCAGTTCTTAGACTAACAGACAAAACAAGACTTAACAGTGATTTCCCCTTCCTCCCCACACACACACACACCCATGCCTGGGAAGGCATGTAGGTTTCTTTTTTTAATCATTATTTATTTAATATTTTTAGTTTTCAGCATTAATTTTCACAAGAGTTTGAATTACAAATTTTCTCCCCATTTCTACCCTCCATCCAACTCCAAGATGGCATATATTCTGATTGCCCTCTTTCCCTGTCAGCCCTCCTTTCTGTCACCCCACTCCCCCCCATTCTCTTTTCCCTTACTTTCTTGTAGGGCAAGATAGATGTCTAGGGCATGTAGGTTTCATTTGACCCTCTCCCAAGGTTCTCCAGCACTCTTCAGGGAGTTTTCAGAGCTATGTAATCTCTTTGCACATCTGCTGCAGCTCTTACAATGGTGTTTCCCTAATCCAGGGGTGGGGGATTTCCTGAACCCCAAGTCCGTAGCTTCTCCCTGATATGCCAGAAAAGGATGTAGTCCATCTGCCTTACTCTGTGAAGCCATATTACCAGTATGGGAAAGATCCCTCTTTCCAAGATTCCAACACCCACATCTCCAGGATAGCTCTTTCCAATGGGGAAAGGGTTTCTCACACACACACACACACACACACACACAGAGCCTGACACACACACCACACACTCATCTCCAAAGCTCCCAATGGTACAAAATCAGCTGCACAGTTGTCTATGACCAGATCATCCTGCCAGCTCCAATTCTTCAAAAAGAGTTCTTTAGCCCAGGGATTCTTAAACTTTTTCCACCTGTCACCCCTTTTTGCCCAAGAAATTTTTACACAACCCTGGGTATATAAGTGTTTAAAATAGGTGTACTAATCAAACATTTACTGACAGTAAATCATAAAGAAATTTATTTTAAAACAATTCTTTGATATACATATAATTTTACCATTTGTTCAAGATGAAAGGAAATTTGCATGCTAATGAGATGGATGTGCTTGTTTAGTTTTACATAAAGAATTAAATCTTGGAAGAATATTTGATACTGAAGGATGTAGAGCATCTTCAACTTCTCCAGAGTTGATCAATACTTTGATTTTATAATCATCAATGCTGAGAACATTGATTCACATAAATATGTAGCAGAAAATTGCAGAAGTATGTTTAGGGCCATTTCAGAAATGGTTGGAAATTCTGTCCTAATCCCAGGACAAAATTCCTTTTAAAAAAAATTTTTTAAGAAACTCAAGTTTTAAACTGATGTCACTTGATAACTCAGCAAATTCTTCTTGAACTTTTAATGGCAGCTGACTGACATTTTTTTATTTCAATTGATTATGGTTTATGAACCCAGCATAGTTTTTTAGAATCAAAATTTGAAGGGAAGTATTTCTGAAACTGTGTCTCCAGGCACCTCAGGTGATCAATTATAACTCTTACAATTAAATCTTTGGGAAGGTTATTTTCAATTATAAAATTATATGCAGCTGTACACATTTCTAAAGAACCATTTTCCACCATATTCTTCTATGTGTTGACTTTTTAGTAAAACTTTAAATTTTATCATTTAACACAATATGTTACAACTTTTTCCTTGAAGTGACATATTTAAATAATTGAGTTTTTGAAAATATCCAAAAAATAGCACAGTTGTGAAAGCCATAAGTCATTATGAAAAATTAACAAAATCAGATTTCTGCTCAGTCAAAAATATAGCTTCATCTTTCAATTTCAATAATCTCTTTGAACTACACACTCTTGAGAGCCACATTACCTCTGCATGTAGTAATAAACTTTTGTAATCAGAATTCATGTCTTTCCAAAGGTTTGAAAATAAACAACCATTAAGGGCATGGCTTTTGAAGAAGTTAAGGATTTTGATAGTATCATGAAGCATAACATTCATCTCTGGTGATTTTTTTCGTCTACAAGTGCCTACCAATGGATCATGCAGAGAGCAAAAGAGATATGTTCACTGCCACCAGCTTTAACTTTTGCTACAAATCCAACATTCTTGCCCATCATTGCTCCAGCACCATCTGTGCAGTCTCCAACACAATTTTTCCACCATAAACCTTCATTTGTGAAAAATTCATTGACTTTAAGATATAGATATATAGACGCATAGGTAGATATATAGATATCTTCCCCTCTTGTGTGCCCTTCCAAAGGGTGACAAAACAGTAATTCCTCATGTATGCTTCCTTCATAAACATACCATACATAAAATAACAACTGTGCCATGTTAGAAATATCAGTTCTCTCATCTAACTGAATAGCAAACTTTTGGTTGCCCTTAAGCCTGGTAATAAGCTGCTGGAGTTAGCCATTACTCATTTCAGAAATTCTTTTGGAAACAGTATCATTTGATAAAAGAATTTTACAAATTTCATCCCCATACTTTTTCTCATTAACTATTTCTGATATTTTAATAGCAGCAGGTAAAACAAGATCATCTCCTATCACATAAGGCTTTTTAGATTTTGCAATTAAATAAGAACTTTTATAAGATGCAAGTCAATACTTTTCATTGACAGTAATAAATTTCTCAAAACATTGGTTTTCTTTATATGAAGATTTTAAAAGTTGTTCAAAATATGCCTTTGATTTACTACAGTATGCTCCATGCTTGGTATTAAGATGTCATTTTAGTTTGGTTGGTTTCATGCTCCCCACATTCAAAACTTCATTACAAATTAAGCAAAGAGGTTTTTCTACGCCATCATTATTATTAGAATTAAATCCATGTTGCAAAAATGATTCAACATATTTTCTTTTTCCTGTCAATTTAAGTGTACTACAACCTGGTTGCAATGACTCTGCCACATTGTCATCAGTATTTTTACCTCTTCTATCTAAATTTAGCCACTTGTCCATGAGCAAAAAAAATATTTTGTCCTAAAATATAAATAAATATTGCTAATAATTTTTCAAATAAATACAAGCTTAAGTTTATTAAATTACATTTGATTTTGCTTAATTTAAAGAAGGATATTCACACTTACATACACATATAGCAATGGTGGTAGAGAAATATTATTTTGTCTTTACTTGCTGCAATTAAACACTTAATGTTTCTATAATAGAAGGAGATAACAGCAATTTTTAAAATAAAACATTCCAACACAATACAATCCAAAGATATACTCGTTTGATACTTACATGCTGAGGAATGGCAGTAGGAAAATATTAAAGTCTTTGTTTTCCATAATTAATCTATTATGTTTCTGTAAGAGTAGAAAACTTTGTATGTACAGTAAAAACACTGCAATTCATAAAATACAGTAGTCTTGAATTTGAGCTGAGGTGTTTCTGGAAGGATTCTTTGGTATTCCATGGTCTGACAGCTTGCACTGTTCAAAGTGCGCATGATTTGTGTTCAGAACCAAGGCTTCGGTAAAGTCACACAATGCAACATGGGCAAGTGCTGCCAGAAACACTTCAGATTAATTGTGTATTTGATTTTGAATTAATTTTTGGTTGTTGAATGTTCAGAAATCTTTTACTTTTGCCAAATTTTTGCAGCCCCTCACATTCAGTAATGCAGTCAAGATCCATAGTTTAAGAAGTGCTTCTCTACAAACTATTTTAAAATACTCCTGAAAAGGAAAACTTGACTGGGTTTATAAATGAAAAGATAAAAGTATTTTCATCACACAATTTTTAAAAGCTAATATGTAATTTACATTAGGTTTAATGTTATATTGTGTAAAGTCTTCCCCAAGTGCCTCGTCTTGGTGGAGCTGACCCTGTTGAAGGCTTGGCCATTGGATCAGAAGTGAATCTAGCAGCTTACACCAAACCAGAAAGGCTCTGGATACTTCCTTGGTGATAGACAACTATTCAAGGGCCAGACTAGTCACATACAGAAGGGTCCATCAGCAAACAAACTCTTAATAGTAAGTGATTAAGTTAACAACTTCTGCTAATTAAGATTAAGTGAACAAAAACATAATTGTAATTGTCTAAATGTCTGTCAGGTGATGAATTTTGGTAAAAAAAAAAATTCATGAAATCATGAACTAAGGCACGAAAGGGGTACAATCTGCCTTGATGGAAGGAGAATACCCACATCACAGGAATCAAGTCTTTTAAAAGATTGAAATTATTATTCAATAAAATAATGGCTAATTTTTTTAAAAGAAGAGGTTACAGGTTTATATGTTTCATATTTCTGGCTCTATCTGATGGCATTCTTATTTTAGAGAACAGAAAACAAAAACAAATGTCAGACAATGCCTTTGTAATAATTTGTTGCAATCTTAAAATACTAAGGGGATCAAAGAAGATGAAGAGGTCTCTAAGTGCTTGTTTTCTATTGCTAGAGAAATCATACAGTTGTTAGTTATGTTCTTAATGGTTTTAATTTGTTTTTATCCAAAAGAAACTTTTCTACAATTTTTAATTAAAAAAAGTTCTAACAATGTTTTGAGTAATCCAATTATAAGCATATTTTAACTAGGACTCTTCAGCCCCATCATGATGTTTTTTGGACTTAAGTATCATTTCAATCTTTATTACAATAATTCCCTACTTACAGTGTGGTTTTTAGGTTGCAGTCTCTACAAACACAATTCAGCACTTTGTAACTTCTTTGTAATAAATCTCATTTGTTTCAAGTAGTTAAAAAAAAGGAGACACAATATTAAAAATGTACAGGCTATTGTTTCATCGTATGCTACTCCCTGGATTTGTGATTCGTGTGTATTTCATGTCTGTTAAGAACACTTCTGTATAATGGTTTTTCATACTAAAAAGAATGTAATACAAAAAAGGGAAAAAAGAAGTGCTGCTGTTGCCCGTGTTATCTTATGAGCAAATGTTTAACAGTCATGGTAAGGCTTGGGCTGCTGGCTTTACCACCGTGTCTAAATCAGGAAAGATCCTGAGAGTTGTGCTCTTTTCAGCTCAGAAAAAAGGGAGGCTAACTCAAGCTCATGATGGGATGTGGCAGAGTTTTCTACCTGTATCAGGAATTTTAAGAAGAAAGAGGGGAGAAAGAAAGGAGAAGAGAAGAGAAGACAAGATTGGGGTACATAAGAGGGGAGGGGAAGGGAGGAAGAGGAGAAGAGAGGAGGAGTGGAGGGGAAGAGGAGAGGAAGGGAAAGGATAAAGAGGAGAGGGGAGGAGAGAAGAGGAAAAGAGATCATCACCTAGGGCTCCTTCAAGGAGAATGAGAAGGTAATGGCTAAAACACTGAGATATGAGACTGACTTTTTTATGCTTCCTTGTTTGTTACTGTTGTTATTTTAACCAAAGGTGCTCATTCAGGTTGCTAGAGCATTGAGGAAAAAACACAAGAATTGGTAATTCTCATCCCCTTTTCCTGTCTGACTTCACTTTGGTGAACTAAGTGCCTGTTCCTAAGTGTTCTTTTACACTGTTAAAGAGGGCATCTAGCTAAAAAAAAAGTGTGGTACATGAATGCAATGGAATATGTCTATGCCACAAATAAAGGAAAGTGTGGAAAGATCTCGTGGACGAATGCAGAGTGAAGTCAGCAGACCCAGGACAAAAACAAACATCGTGACTGCAACAATGTCAATGAAAAGAACGACTAACAGAAAAATTAAAGTAAATGTCACAAAAGCATTCAAATGGATAAAGGAGGACAGCGCCAAGCTACCCCTTCATGGAGGAGCGAGGTTCACAGAGGTTGGCACAGGACCACCCAGCATGGTGTGTCCACATCAAAGAAGATGCTGTGCTCTATGAGCAAAGCAGAATTTCAACAGCTGAAAAGCAATTTGAGATGCGGGAATTCAGAGCCATCTCCACTCCAAATGTTCCCATGGACTATTTGTGCCAGACCTGTGGTAAAGCCTTCTGAGTTCATACTGGTCTGATCAGCCACAGTCAGACACATGGTATATTGACCCCAACATAGTAATGTCATTTTGGTTATGTTTTCAAACTTTTCCCTCTTCTTTTTATCCTTTTTTGTATCTTTTTATATGAGATGACTCTCTGGAAAGGGAAGGGCAAGACATACTGGAGATAACTATGATGTTGTAAATAGTGGAAGATATCAATCAATAAAAACTTATTTCTAAAAAAGACTGTATCTGATGGATCAAAGGTTATCCCCCCTAAACATTTTGGTTGCCCCTGTCCTTGGCATTTCCTTGTGCCCTTTTATTCAAGGGGAGAGGGTTCAGGACAGCTCTGGGGACAGCATGGTGAGAGTGGCCTTTCCTATAGCAGGCTGGGATCCCAGCTCATTGTGAGAGGGTTTCTCTCTCTAACTGGAGGCATCATCTCAAACCATCAGAATATTTCACAGCTTCACTTCCAAGGACAAAATTGCTACGAACTTGGATCATGACCTTAATCTATTGCAACCTTCTAATGGTGACAAATAAAAGGATGAGAACAGAATTTATTGGTTTTATTTTAAATTTTTATTCATTTATTTTTAGTTTTCAACATTCGCTTTCATATGATTTTGAATTCTAAATTTCCCCACCTCCATCCACTTCCACTTCCCTAAGATGGCATGCAACCTGATATAGGCTATACAAGTATGCTCATATTAAACATATTTTCACATTAATCATGTTGTGAAAAAAGAATCAGAATAAAAGGGGAAACCATGAGAAAGCAAAAACAGAACAAAAGAGAAAATAGTAAGCTTTGATCCGAATTCAGACTCCATAATTATTTCTCTAGATGTGGGTAGCATTTTCCATCATGAGTATTTTGGAATTGTCTTATATCATTGAATTGCTCAGAAGAGCTAAGTCTAACAAAGTCCGTCATCACACAATGTTGCTGTTACTGTGGGTGTTCTTCTGGTTCTGCTCATTTCAATCAGCATCAGTTCATGCAAGTCTTTCCAGATTTTTCAAAAGTGTGCCTGCTCACCATTTCTTATGAAACAGTAGTATTCCATTACATTCATGCACCACAACTTGTTCAGCCATTCCCCAATTGATGGGCATCCCCTCAATTTCCAATACTTTCCCAACACAATAAGAGCTGCTAGAAATATTTTTGTACATGTGGGTCCTTTTCCCTTTTTATGATCTCTTTCTGATACACACCTAATAGTGGTATTTCTGGATCAAAGGGTATACATGGTTTTATAGCCCTTTGGGCAGAGTTCCAAATTGGAGAACAGAATATCTTAAGGACTTATTCTGTGCCAGGCATTGGGAAGGGAGAGAGGAAGATGCCTGTGAGAGGGAAAGAGAGACATAGATCCATAGAGGAGTCAGAGACAAAAAGGAAGCTTTACAAGGACAGAAGAAGAAAAGAGAGAAAACAAATGGTGGGGAGGGGAGACACAGACAAAATGAAATGAGAAAAGTGGATCCCCTGGAAGCTTTGAACCTATGGTGAGTTCCTAACTTCAGCCCATGTGAAGTCAGCTATATAGGCTGCAAAGCAGATTGACCTGCAAGTGGGGAAAGTCTGCAGTTGGGACACCCTCCAGGGACAGTAAATTAGGTTTGGGGTACCTGCCACCTACCTGCTTCTCAGGCTCTTGGCCTACAGAGACCTACCTACTCCTCAGATTTCCTTCTCTGTCTCTTCATCCCTTTCATCACCTCCTTTTCTTCTGTCTCCATCCCCATCCATCCTTCTGTCCCTCTGACACCATCCTCCTTTCACTCTGACTCTCTCTTCCTCCTGGCCTGGCTGTCATTTGCTGAGTGACAGTGACAGGAGAGACCCAGGCATTTTAGCTTCCCAGCTTTGTCCAAGGTCCCTCTCAGCTAAAGGAATGAGGCAAAAGTGACGGTGAGGAATTTAGAGTTGGGAACCAACAGAAAGTCAGACAAAGACACAGAAGCTGAGATGTGACAGAGAGACACAGGGAAAGATCCAAAGACAATGAAAAAGATTAATAAAATAAATATAAATATATATTAATAAAAATAAATATAAAGAAACAGAGACAGAAACATGAAGGTAACAGAAAGAAACATAATCACAGGTTCTCAAAGTTCTGAGGGACTTTGGAGACCAACCCTTTCTTTGTACAAATAGAGACATTAAGTCTGACAGAGCAGAAGAAGCTTGCCCAAAGTCACACAGGACATCAGGAAAGAATTGGGACTAGAACCCAGGACCTGGTTCCCAGTCCAGGGTTTTTTCTCTGGATATTGGAGATACCTCTCCTTAGAGACTACTATGTGGCAAGCCTCAGGGTATGGAAAAGAAGACAAATGCTTGAGGATAGGCTTAAGAGAATAAAGGGGTCTCTTACCCTAGTTTTCTGTCCCTTCCCTACCATCAGCTCCCTCACAGAGACACCCATGAGCCTGAGGGGCTGCTGTGGGATGGGGAGGTTCCCCATCACTTACTCAGTATAGACAGTTCTTTCTGCCATCTGAACTCTTCTGCCATCATTCCCAGCCCAAAACAATAGCCTTTAGGGAGCAGGGTGTGAGGAAAGGCTCAAATTTTCTCTGGCCATCCGCCACTTCCTCCCAACACTGACACCATTGGCGCAAGTTCCCTGTCTAGTCTTGAAAGACAGCAGCTGGACCCAAGGAGCTAGGATACTGCAGTCACTCCTTTCTTCCTACCCAGGCAGGTGGTTTGAACCAGGTTCAGTCGGGGGGAGACTGGCAGCTAATGAAAAGGTTCGTTTAGCCCTTTATTTTCCACACTCATTGGCTCCTTACTTCCCCATGCTGTCATCCCAGGGGAGATTTACTTATGACTCATAAAGTACTCAGTCAGTAACACAAATCAGGCATGGGAAAAGTAGCAATTCCTACATGCTAAGCATTTTGTGGTTAGCATGTCAGCAAACAACTTAGCAATTTTATAGATTTGTGTCATGTATTGAAAGAATGACTTAATACAGGATTCCACAACAATGTATAACTACAATGAGATTGGGGGGAGGCCCAGAAGAGAATAGCAGGGAGTTCAGAAGGAAGTAGAGATACGGGGGTGGGGACCCTATGGTCTCCAGGCCACATGTGGCCTTCTGGATCCTATGGAGCAGCCTTTTGACTGAGCCCAAGTTTCACAGAACAAATTCTTTTATTAAATATTAGTATTATTCATTGAAATTAATTATTTTAATCATTAGCAGGGTAGTTTTGAAAAAAAATGTAATGCAAGCAATACAAAATGAAGAGTCATGGTTCTTAGAATACCTCTTAGAATCTCTAGACAACTGAGGATTCCTTAGTATCCACAGACAACTCAAACACCACCTTCAACATGCAACCTTTCCTGATCTCCTCCCTCCCAAAAAAAGTCACCTTGAACTTAGTTGGGATATGAATGGTTTCTCCATATCTACACATGTTATCTGCCTCAGTAGAATGGAACCTCCCTGAGGAACTGCTGCATTTTTCAATTCTATCCTCAGTTCCTGGCACATAATGAGCATGTAATAAAGGATAGGTAAATTGGTTAATTATTGATGGGTGTGTGGGTTACTTACCCACTCTGGCATCCCAGAGGCAGATTTACTTATAGCTCATAAAGTACTCAATGTGTAACACAAATCACATGTGGAGAAAATAACACTTCCCAAAAGGGAATAGCTAAAGAAATGCTAAATATTTTGTGGTTAACATTTTAGCAAATCATTTGGTAATCTTTTAGATTTGTGGCATGTATTCACACAATGACTTAATACAGGATTCTGCAACAATTTATATCTACAATCAGTTGGGGGGGGGGGGTTGGATGCCCATAAGAGAATACAAGGGAGTTCAGAAAGGAAGCAGAGATATAGGAGTGGGGAGCCAGTGGTCTCCAGGTCATATGAGGCTTTCTAGGTCTGTGGATAAGGCATTTTGACAGAGTCCAAGTTTTACAGAACAAATGCTTTTACTAAAGATTACGATTATTAATTAACATTAATCATTAGCAGGATAATTTTAAAGAAAAAACTTTTTAAAAACAAGCAGTTCAAAATGAAGGGTCATGGTTCTTAGAATACCTCTTAGAATCTCTAGATGACTGAGGATTCCTTAGAATCCACAGACAACTCAAACACCACCTTCAAAATGAAGCTTTTTCTGATATCTCCCCCTCACAAAAAAAATCACCTTGAACTTAGTTGGGATATAAATGGTTTCTACACATATGTTAGAATAGAAGCTCCCTGAAGGCAGGAACTGCTGCATTTTTCGATTTCTATTCTCAGTTCCTGGCACACAGTTAGCATGTAATAAATGACTGGTTAATTATTTTTGGGTGTGTGGGTGTCTGGGTATCTACATACAGAGAGTGATATTATTCTGAGAGACAGAGGAGAGAGGTGCGTCCTGGGCATATCTACACAGAAACCACCCACTGATCACTAGGGATTCTCCCTGGGGACAGAGGGTGGACTTAATGAGGGACTCTGACCTCCCCATCTCTTTACCCTTGACTCCCCTGTTCTTCACAGTTCCAAATCAAGATGCTGACCACTTCCCAGTCCAATTGCTCTGGCCTCAGAAATTCCTAGACAGGAGCAGGGTCTTCCTGACCTTCTCACATGGCCACTGGCTGCTCCTGTCCCTGGGAGGGCCAGAGAGAAAAGGAGGTTGCCCTGTGAGCCAGGATGAAGGCCACTGGGTCATCCATCACCTTCTCTCATGTCACCACTCTTTTCCAGCTGTGAGCTGGGGCAAAGTATCCTATGTCCTGGATAGTCTCTGCTAGAATGACTTCTAGGATCAAAGCAGTTAGGAGCAGATGGGGCTTTGGAGAGCAGGGGCTGGAGCTGGGGTCAATTCTCTAAACTAATGAGGAAGAGAAAGGGAAAGGGGCCATGCTCAGTGCAATCAGCAAGGGGATATTGATGGGTTATGCCTGGCTCTGGCATTCTCTTCATCTGTAAAAGAGGCATATTAATAGCACCTGCCCCCCACAAAGGGTGCTATGAGGACCCAGTGGGATGATATATGAAAAGGATTTTGCAAACCTCAAATGCTAGCTGTTACTATTAGTTATAATTTAATATTATATTAAAAATAGTATTTATTATTATAATATAATATAATATTTTATTATAATAATATAATATAATAATATTGTTATTAGCTATCAATGCTAGCTATTTTTATCATTATTATCACTGTGTTCTTATCATCAGACAGAAAAAAGGACACAAAGATCAAGTGGAAGAGACAGAAAGGAGGGATGAATGAGACAGAAAAAGACAAGAAAAGGAGACAGAGAGAAGACAAAGGGAAGTAGAGAGGCTGAGAACAGGACAGAGACAGAGATGAAATGCCAGTGTCCCTTGGAGGCTTTGAGACAGTAGTGAGTTCCCAGCTGCAGCCCATGGAAGATACACCAAAGGCCCACAGATTGGGGAAATGCTAGAGATGGGGGTGGGAGAAGCACCTTCCAGGGGCACCAGGATGAATTTCAGGCAGACTTTGCCTGCCTGCCTGCCTGCCTGCTTCTCCTGCCTATCCTGAGTCTAGATCTACAGCCACCTGTTACTCTGACTTCCTCTCTCCTCTGTTCTCTCCATCCCTTCCAAATCTTCCATGCCCTCTGGCCCTCTGGACCCCTGCTTCCCTGCCCTGCTCCCATGGTCTCTCCCTAGCCTGTTCCCATTGCCCTGGCCCTGGGCCTCTCTTGGCTCTAGGTACAGCCTTGAATGTCATCAGGAGAAGAGATCCAAGTATTCCTAGCCTCCCAGCCTACTTTGTGCTAGAAGGAAACAAAGGCAGATCAGGCCAGGTGGATCAAGGACTGGCAGTGAGACAAAGAGGGAGAGACAGATGCAGAGGCCAAGAGATAATGACAGAGAGACAAAGAGTAAGACAGAAGACCAAATAAACACACGCGCACGCACGCACACACACGCAAAATGAGAGAAACAAATAGAAACACATAACCATGGGCTTTCAGAGTGGGAAAGGACCTGAGAGATCCCTCATTTTATGGATGGGAAAACTGAGGCTATCAGTCAACAAGCACCTACTATGTCCCAGGAACTGCCCTAAGTTCTGACAACCACAAAGAAAAACTAAAACCTTTCCTCTAAAGGAGGAAACAACCCTTAACAACGATTCCCCTCCCTCCACACCATGCCACCCCACTCCAATCCTGCCTGAGAGGAAAGGTAGATTTCATTTGATCCCTCTCTCAAGGTACTCCAGCATCCTTCAGGGAGTTTATGGGGGTGTCCAATCTTTTGGGGCATTTGCTGGGGTCAGTTCTCTAGCTGACCACTTCCCAGTCCAATTGCTCTGGCCTCAGAAATTCCTAGATAGGAGCAGGGTCTTCCTGACCTTCTCACATGGCCAGTGTCTTCTCCTGTCCCTAGGAGGGCCAGAGAGAAGAGGAGGTTGCCTTGTGAGCCAGGATGAAGGCCACTGGGTCATCCATCATCTTCTGTGATGTTACTACTCTTTCCCATCTGTTACCTAGGGGAAAGAATCCTATGTTCTGGATAGTCTCTTCAAGAAAGAATTCTAAGATCAAAGCAATTAGAAATAAATTGGCCTTAGGAGAGCAGGGGCTGGAGTTGGGGTTAGTTCTATGAACTAATGAGGAAGAAGAGGGGAAAGGGGCCATGCTGAGTGCAATCAGCAAGTCGGCACTGATTGGTTAGGCCTCTGGCTCTGATTCTCTTCATCTGTAAAATGGGCATATTAATAGCACCTACCCCCCAAGGGTGTTATGAGGACCCAATGAGGGATAATATGTGAAAAGTATTCTGTAAACCTCAAATGCTAGCTGTTAGTATTATTATTAGCTATAATTTTAATATTATAATTCTCATATGTTATAATATATCACATCATAATATTATTATGCTAGCTATTTATATTATTATTATCACTGTTCTTATCATCATTATTATTTTTAATCATTCATCCAGCCCTGTGCCAGCCACTGGAGGGTAATGCAGGTCCAGCCAATAAACATGGATTGAAGTTTCTGCCTCCCATACTCTTTCCCCTAGGTGTGACACTGGGTGTGGGGCATTAGGAAAGAAGCCATCATTTTAACGACATGGGTACCTGCCTGTTTATCAACTTGGGGACAGATACTTTGTGAAAGCCCCCTCCAATGTGTGTGCCCATTTCCCCTTGGGTGATGGCATGCCAACCAGTGTGGCTCTGTGGCCCTGCAACGGTGTGATTGCCATGTTGTAGATAAGTCCCTGGGGATACATGCATGTATGTCATGTTCTATGAGACTATTCCATGGTTACAGCTATACTTGTGCTTTACTGGAAGGCAATTTGCTGTACAGGGAAGTAAGCCTATCATGGGTTCACAGATTATTCATCTATATGGCATAGTCCATACAATAAAGGTCATTCATCCACTTGGTTTTTCCTGTGTGGGTGGTTGTGCCAAGGTCTGTTTTCTCCTCCCTAATTTTTTTTCACTTTTACTTTTTTTCTCAATTACATGTAAAAAATTTTTAACATTAATTTTTAAAACTTTAAATTCCAAATTCTCTCCCTCCCTGCCCCCCCTTCTCTCCTTGAGAAGGCATGTGTAAGATATATATATACATATTGTGATATATATAAAGTTCAGTCTCCACACAGTTGGAACCATAGGGCCCCAAACCTTGTGACAACTCAAAAGTTGCTGAGACAAGATAAAAAGCTTGACCAGTCAGCAACATATGGGAGGAGCTCAGAAACCACAAACTTAGGGGCAGGGGCCCCAGGCAAACTGGCTCAAACTGGCCAGAGTTAACTCCTGGTCAGCAACAGCGTAGCAACTGCTCAGTAACTGAAATGGGCTTATATGGAATGTTGTAACCCAGAAGGATCAGGAGGGAATTACTAACCCTCTCTCTCTTTTGTACTCAGTGCACTCTTCCTTTCTGAGGAGTTGTGCCCACTTCTCGAGAATAGAAAGGAGAAACCTTTCAGCTTCTTGAATAAAATGCTTGAGATACCAACTTCAGAATGAGTCTGGGGTCTTTATAACATGATTTAGATTATACATGGGTACCCATGTAAAACATTTCCATATTACCTATGTTACAAAAGAAAACACAGATCAAAAAAAAATATTAATAAAGTAAATAAAAGTATGCTTAAATTCACATTCATTATATCCCATGATTCTTTTAATTTAACTTTTTAAAATTCTGAGCTTAACAAACACCCAATGAGTTAAACACTTAGGACCCCATGTCAAGAGGAGCAGGAGCCTCAGGAGGTCAGCCAAAAGAAGGAGACACCCAGAATCCATGGCACAAGCTCTGCCCTGCTTTGTGCTCCCACCAAATCTGGGAGGCACTGCCCTAGCTGGTCCTCTCCCCTCACCCTCTGCCCCACCAGGGAAGTGACCTCACTGACCATCCCAGTCCCTACTCAGTCCCCTGACCTCACTGTACCCCCTCAAACCCCTGCCCATAGCATGCACAGCTTGCCCCTGTCATAGGATCCAAAAGTCTCTGTAACACACCTCCACTACACCTGCCACTGTTCCTGCCCAGCTCTGGGAAACTAGCTACCACTGTTTCTCCTCCCTGTCCGTCTCTCTTTGTCTATTCCTGTCTCCCCTCCATTTCTCTGTCTCTATCTCTCTTACTGTCTTTCTCTGTCCCCTCCCCCCATTACGTTTTTCTGTGTAATGCCTTGGACAGAGGTCAATAAAAAGCAAACTGATAAGCACTCCACTCCCTACACTCTATCTGATTCTAGGAGTCACCAGGGTCCATGATAGGTCAACCTGAGGTGCTAGGAACCTTCCTGACCCAACTGCAGTCCTGACATGTCCTCATCTCCTTTCACAGCATTCTGTTGTGTGTGTACCAAGGTGGATCACCCTCTCTGGGCTCCATCTACACCTCCAGTCTTCCTCCCTCCCCCCACTTCTGACTTAGAGGGGAGAAGGAGATCACCATTGCAGCTTTCCCCTACAGCTTCCACACAGAGAATAGACAAAGAAAGTAGGAATTTGGGATAGTGGAGACAGAAATCTGCCCAGAATATGACAGGACTTGGAGAAGCAGAGGTGGAAAGCAGGTATGGGGAGGGGAAAGGGGAGAAAGATTTAGGGGTGCAGAGAGAGAAATGAGGACAGGTAGAGACCAAGAGGGACACTGAGGAGGAAGACAAAAAAACCAGAGGTCCATAAGCATAGATGTAGAGCTGGAAAGAACTTAGGGGCTACCTGGCCCAACCAACTCATGTTACACAAAAGAATATAGGCCCAGAGCAGTCAAATGCCTTTACCGAGGTCATAGAGATAAATGGCAGAACTCAGATGGGAACCAGAGCCCTCTGGCCCTCCCAAATCTAGCACTGTACACTGAATTACACTGCCAAGAGGGAGTGAGAGAGACAGTCACAGAGGAAAAGAAATGGTTTATAGGTATAAAGGCCTGTCACGGGTGCACAGATTATTCATCTAACTACATAGTCCATCCAATAGAGATTCTTCATCCCCTTGTTTTTTCCTGTGTGGATGATTATGCCAGGGTCTTTTTTTCCTCCATAATTTTTTTCTCATTTAATTTTTATTTTTTCACAATTATATTTGAACAAAATTTTTAACATTCATTTTTAAAGTTTTAAGTTCCAAATTTTCTCCCCTCTTTCTCCCCTCTTCTGTCCTTGAAAAGATATGCAATTTTATTTCAATTATACATGTGTAGTCATGCAAAACATTTCCATATTATCTACATTACAAAAGAAAACACAGGTTAAAAGAAACAAGAATAATAAAATAAAAAAGATATGCTTAAACCCACATTTATTATATTACATGATTCTTTTAATTTAGCTTTTTAAAATTCTGAACTTAATACCCAATGAATCAAATACAGAATTGTGCAAGATTACATAGAAGTCTCAAATCTGTTGCTTTATCTTTTAAGCAGACAATAAATCCTACTTATAACTTTCTCTTTTATTTTTAAATTTTGCTATTATTCATTTTTAAAGAATTCAGATTTCCAAAATCTCTCCTTCTCCCCTACTTCTCCCCCACTGATTGACAAGGCAAGAAAGGTGGTATCAATTATACATTTGAAACAATGCAAAACATTTCCATATTAGCCATGTCACAAAACAGAGAGAGAAAGCAAGAGAGAGGGAGAGAGAGAGAGAGAGAGAGAGAGAGAGAGAGAGAGAGAGAGAGAGAGAATATGCTTCAATTGGCACAAAGATTCTATCAGTTCTTTCTCTAGAGGTAGGTAGCATTTTTCATTGTAAGTCCTTTGGAATGGTCTTTGACTATTGTATTGCTAAGACTAACTAAGTCATTTATAGTTGATCATAGTACAATATTACTGTTAATATGTGTAATGTTCTCCTGGTTCTGCTCACTTCACTTTGCATCAGTTCATGTAAGTTTTCCTAAATTTTTCTGAAAGCATCCTGCTCATCATTTCTTATAGCAAAATAGTATTCTATCACAATCATATGCCATAACTTGTTTAGCCATTCCTCAACTGATGGGCATCCCTTCAATTTCCAATTCTTTGCCACCAGAAAAGAACAGCTATATATATTTTTGTATGTATAGGTCCTTTTTTTTCTTTGATGTCTTTGGGAATATAGACATAGTAGTGGTATTGCTGGATCAAAGGGTATACAGTTTTGTAGTCCTATGGGCATAGTTTCAAATTGCTCTCCAGAATGGTTAAATCAGTTTGCAACTCCACCAGCAGTATATTAGTGTCCCAGTTTTTCCACATCCTACCCAACATCTGTCATTTTTCTTTTCTGTTATATTAGCCAATATGACAGGTGTAAAATAGTACCTGAGTTGTTTTAATTTGTATTTCTCTCATTAATAGTGATTTAGAGTATTTTATATGACTCTAGATAGCTCTAATTACATGTTCTGAAAATTTTGTGTTCATATTCTTTGATCATTTATCAATTGGGTATTGACTTGTATTCTTATAAATTTCATTTAGTTCTCTATATATCTGAGAAATGAGACCTTTTTCAGAGAAATTTGCTATAAAAATTTCCCCCCCAGTTTCCTGCTTTCCTTTTAATCTTGGCTGCATTGGAAGGTTTTATGCAAAAACTTTTTTAATTTGATTAATCAAAATTATTTATTTTACTTCTCATGATCCTCTCTATCTCTTGTTTAGTCACAAACTCTTCCCTTATCCATAGATCTAACAGGTAAAATTTTCCATGCTTCCCTATTTTGCTTATGATATCACTATATCTAAATCATGTACCCATTTTGATCTTATCTCAGTATACAGTGTGAGATGTTAGTCTATAGTTAGTTTCTTCCAAACTGCTTTCCAGTTTTCCCAGCAGTTTTTGTCAAATAGTGAAATCTTATCCCAAAAGCCTGGATCTTTGGGTTTATCAAAGGCTAGATTACTATAATCATTTACTACTATGTATTATGTACATAATCTTTTTCACTGATCCACCATTCTATTCCTTAGCCAGTATCAGATTGTTTTGATGATTGCAACTTTGTAGTATGCCACCTTCCTTCACACTTTTCCCCATTAATTCTCTTGATATTCTTGACCTCTTGTCCTTCTAGGTGAGTTTTGTTTTTCTTTTTTCTAACTCTAAGAAAATAATTTTTTTAATAATTTGATTGATATGGCACTGAATAAATAAATTAACTTAGGTGGAATTGTCATTTTTATCACATTGGCTCAGCCTACCCATGAGCAATTAACATCTCTCCAATTGTTTAGATCTGCCTTTATTTGTAAGAAGTGCTTTGTAATTGTGTTTATATAATCCCTGAGTTTGTCTTGGCAGGTAAACTCCCAGTGTTTTATATTGTCTGCAGTTATTTTAAATGCAATTTCTCTATCTATATCTCCCTGATGGACTTTGTGAGTAATATATAGAAATTCTGATGACTTGTGTAGGTTTATTTTATATCCTGCAACTTTGCTGAAGTTGCTAGTTATGTCAACTAGGTTTTTAGTTGTTCTTTTAGGATTCTCTAAGTATGCCATCATATCATCTGCAAAGAGTTATAATTTTGTTTCCTCTTTGCCTATTCTAATCCCTTAAATTTATTTATCTTCTCTTATTGCTATAGCTTGTAATTCTAGTAGAATATTAAATAATAGTAGCGATAATGGGCAACCTTGCTTCACCCCTTATCTTATCTCCGTTATAAATAATGTTTGCTGATGGTTTTAGATAGATACTACTTATCATTTTAAGGAAAGCTCCATTGATTCCTACGCTTCTACTGTTTTCACTAGGAATGCATTTTGTCAAAAGTTTTTTCTACATCTATCAAAATAGTCATGATTTCTGTTGGGTTTGTTGTTGATATGGTCAATTATGCTGATAGTTTTCCTAATATTGAACCAGCTCTGCATTCCTGGTATAAATCCCAACCAGCTATAATGTGTGATCTTTGTGATAGATTGATGTATTCTCATTGATAGTATTTTATTTAAAATTTTTGCATCAATATTCATTAGGGAAATTGGTCTATAGTTTTCTTTCTCTATTTTTGCTCTTCCTGGTTTAAGTAGCAGAACTATATTTGCATCATAAAAGGAATTTGATAGGACTCTTCTGCCTATTTTTCCTAATATATTATATAGTATTAGAATTAATTGGTCTTTAAATGTTTAGCAGAATTCACTTGTTCTGGGGATTTGTTCTTAGAGAGTTCATTTATGGTTTGTTCAATTTCTTTTTCTAAAAGTGAGTTATTTAAGCATTCTCTTTCTTCTTTTGTTAATATGGGCAACATATTTTTTGTAAATATTCATCCATTTCACTGAGATTGTCAGATTAACTGGAATTTAATTGGGCAAAATAGCTCCTAGTAATTGCTTTAATTTCCTCTTCCTTGCTGGTGAATTCATACTTCTCATTCTTGATAATGGTAATTTGATTTTCTTCTCTTTTTTAAGTCAAATTAACCACAGGTTTATTTATTTTATTGCTTTTTTCATAAAGCCAGGTCCTAGTTTTATTTATTTAGCTAAATGGTTTTCTTGCTGCCAATTTTATTAATCTCTCCTTTGATTTACAGGATTTCCAATTTGGTGTTTAATTGGAGATTTTTAATTCATTCTTCTTCTACTTTTTTAGTTGCATACCTAGTTCATCGATCTGCTCTTTCTCTATTTTGTTGATGTAAGCATTTAAAGATATAAATTTTCCCCTAAGTACTGCTTTGGCTGCATCCCTTAAATTTTGTCATATTGTCTCATTGTTGTCATCATTTTAATGAAATTATTATTTCTATGAGATGTTCTTCGGCCCACTCATTATATAGGGGTTGATTACTTAGTTTCTAATTAAATTTTAATCTATGTTTCCATGGCCCTTTTTGAATATAATTTTTATTGCATTATGGTCTGAAAAGGATGCATTTAATATTTCTGCTTTTCTGCATTTGTTTCTGAGGTTTTTGTGCCCTAATAGTCAATTTTTGTGAAAATGCCATGTACAGCTCAGAATAAGGTACACTCACTAAGTTCTTTTGAATAGTTATAGATCTCTTCTAGACTGTTCTAGAAAATTCTGCAATCTTCTAGAATCCAACGAAATCAATATAACATCAGCCACAAACAGGAGTATCAGGAGGAAATCACCTTCGAGAGGGAGGTCCTCTTCAACTTGGGATCCATTATATATAATCATGATCAGTGACATTTACAGAGAGCTTTCAAGAGCCTTTACAATCATGGTAGCCAGTGATCATGACACACTCCAATTATTTCTTTGCTCCAGGATGATATTCAAGTAACAGAAGGAGGAATAATAAAGAGATGATGACAACAACCATCCTTTCCATACTCCATGCAGAAGGAGCTGTGAGAAAAGATAGAGGGAATCAGACATTGTGTGTGGCAGGTGCTGGTCTGCCCTTCACCTATATTAAGTGCCATTCTGTGCTACACACTGGCATAAGCACTGGGGATACAAAGAAAAGCAAAAAAAATCTACTCCCGAGGAGCTCACAGTCTAAACAAGGAAAACAATATGCAAACCACTGTGTATAAACAAGATTTATATAGGAAAAACCAAATATCAGCTATGAGGTAAAGCACCAGCATTAAGGAGGATTGGGAAAGGCTTCTGATAGAAAGAGAGGTTTTAGCTGAAATCCAAAATAATTCAAGGAAGCCAAGAGGTAGAAATCAGGTGGGAGAGATTCCAGTCATAGGGAGCAGCCAGAGAAAATACCTGGAGTCAGGAGCTGGAGTGTCTTGTTTGAGGAACAACCAGCGTCACTGGATCACAAAGTATGTGGTAGGGAATAAGGAGTAAGGGGACTGGAAAGGGAGGAAGGGCTAAGTTATGAAGGGCTTTGAATGTCAGATAATTTGATATTTTTAAATAATATTTTATATTAAGAGAGGCATCATGGAGAAGTGGATAGAGAGCTAGCCTTGGACCCAGGAATACCTAGGTTCAAGTCCTCCCTATGGTGCATGTTGGCTGTGGGATCTTTGACAAATGACTTGACTAAGTGACCTGTTCTGGGCATCTCTCTAAGGCTATAAGTTGCAGAGAAGGTGACAACCTGTATCAGTGGAGGAAATTTCCTCATCTGGGAGTTGATAGGTCCATTCCTTATCTTTATCCCTACTTTTTACCAACCTCCTCCCTCACTCCTTTTGCTGTCTAAAATTTAGAACCCAATGACAGAGTTTCTTTCTTGCCAATGTAGCAGGGTGGCAGGCTCACCCGTGCACATCAAAGGACTTGTAGAGCAAGTATCAGAGTCCTTGACAAGGCTACTGATGTCTCTAGTATAGCACCATCTAGTGGGGAAATTATATATTACATTCCCTCGCTGGTAATTAGGTTGACTGCCATTCTGAGGATTTATGAAAAAGGGCACACGCCCACTACAATGCGAGCTCCTCCAGCACAGAGATCGTTTTGTCTTTCTTTGTACCCTCATCATGTGGCACAGTGCTTGGCACAAAGTTCATAGTAAATGCTTGTTGACTGATGAATTGATGAGCTAGTATGGACTGCAATTAGGCTTTGCTATTGTTCAGTCATTTCAGTCATGTCCCACTCTTTGTGGCCCCATTTGGGGTTTTCTTAGAGAAGATACTGGGGTGGTTTGCCATCTCCAGCTCATTTTACAGATGAGGAAACTGGGGCAAAAAGGGTCAAGTGACTTGCCCAAGGTCACACAGCTAGTAATTGGCAGAGGTCACATTTGAACTCGGGTCTTCTTAACTCCAAACTCAGTGCTCTATCCACTGTGCCACCTAGCTGCCTTGTAATTAGTCATACAGGGCCTCAAGTATCACATAAGATACCCACCAAGGACACATGCATCTACTTTCATTACATATATTACTTCATTCGAGACTTAGGATTCCTCTGTGAGCTAAGTACTACTGGTATCAATAACCCCCGTTTTATTGTAAACTGAGGCTCAACGAGTGGATTCCCCATGGACACACAACCTGGCAGGGGCAGGATTTGAACCTAGATTTCTTTGACTCTGTGTTACTTTTACCCAAGCGTATGAGATTGATTGTCTGCTTCTGTGTTGTGGAGGGCTATTTTGTGCACACATATATGCATCTCTGTTGTGGTTGTATTTCTAGATGTCTACATGTGATGGTGGGTACCCTCTGGGATTGTGTTTATTCACTGTGTACTTGAACACCTGGCACCAAGAACTCTGGGTCAGAGTCCATTTGAATGTTGTTGTCTTTGTTAAGTTGTTATCAGTCATTTCTGACTCTTCATGACCCTATTTGGGGTTTTCTTGGCCAAGATCCTGGAATGGTATGCTATTTCCTTCTCCAGCTCACTTTACAGATATGGAAGCTGAGGCACACAGGGTGAAGTGACTTGTACAGAGCCACACATCTAAGAAGTGTCTGAGGCTAAATTTGAACTCATGAAGATGAGTCTTCCTGACTCCTGGCCTAGCACGCTATCCATTTCACCATCTAGCTGCCATTTCTCTGGGTAGGGGGTTTATCTGTGAAACCACCTCCCTTCCCTCAAACCCACCCAAGGCAGCCTTTCCCTACAATAATTACATCTTTTTTTGCCCTCACCTCTCAGGAAGTCCACTCCTTTCTCCTGGCTTGGGCACCTTTTCTAGATGTCTAGTGAAAGAGAATTTGGAAAACAAAGACAGGCGCCTCCATATTAAGGAGATTTCAACCAAATAGAAACCCTTGAGAACTGGACCAGGGAAAGATCTTTGGAACTACGGAAAGCTGGAGGTTAAAACTCTGGGAAAGTTTCCCCAGAAAATACAGGGAGGAAAATCTGGAAGAAAGGTGGAGAGAGGGAATCACTGGCATCTCCTTCTCCTATCACATGCTTATGATGGGGTTGATGTATTCTTAAAAAATCCATTTCTCTTCCCTCCCCATTTCTAGAGGTATATTTAAGACCTTTTGAGAAAGCCAAGACCAGTTGTGGAATGGAAGATGTTGTTCCTCAAGCATCTGTCTCTTCTCAAACAGAAGGAACAAGGAAGAAGCAGTGAGGATGAGGGGAGGAAGGCAGGGAAGTCATCTAATCCATCCTCTGCCTCTAATCTTCCCAGCCCTCAGAAGAAGGCGAGGGGAACAACCATGGTGATTTGTCCACCCATTACCCAGACCATCACTCCTGGATGTTTGTGGTTTGTGGGGTTTTATTTGGCACAATCCACAGGTGAAAAGAGGAGCTATGTAACAGGAACCAAGATTGCATAAGACTAGCAGCCGTTTCATAACTGGCCATGTGGTCCAACAGTCACTGCCATGTGAAGAATAGTGCCTCCTGACTCTGGCCAAACACTTCCCTCCCATCCACACCCCTTATTTCCCACTTGACATGCCAAAGCCTCTTAGAATTGGAGGCCCTAAGAATCTTGGAAGCATGGGATCCCCGCACCATTATGGAAAGTCAGAACTCAAAGACCATTCAGTCTAGCTTGTCATTACTCAAAGAAGGAAACTAAGGCCCAGAGAAGTCAAAAAGTCAAATCAACAGACATTTATTAAGTGCTACGTGCCAGATACTGTACTGTAATGGAATGAGACCCACCCAAGGTCACAAAACAAATCAGCGGCAGAGCTGAGTTGAGACTAGATCTCTAACTGCCCAGCCCAAGGCTCTTTCCATTTCATAGCTTTGGTGTCTCCCATCAGCAACCTCTCCATTAAAGGATCATAAGATCCTTGAGCCAGAGTTGGAAGGTCCCTCAGATTCTATCTAATACAAGACTCTCATTTTACAGATAAGGAAACTGAGGCCTGGAGAGGTTTGGAGGATTATAGGGTGTATCAATCCATCAACAAACATTTATTAAGTGCCTACTATGTGCCAGGTGCTGTGCTAAGCTCTGGAAGGATCCCATTCCAACCCCTTCATTTTATGGTTGAAGAAAGGAAGATCCATGGATATTAAGAATTTGCCTGAGACCTTGAGTAGAAGAAGCTCATGGCTGGACTAATTTGAACCCAAGTCTAGCAGATCTCTCCTCCCTCCCCCACCATGACCACAAGCTGTTAGCTCTTCTCTTCTCCTTTGATAAGATAAAATTCTGGCCCTGAACACTGGCCCTTTGCTGGCAGTCACCATCAGCCAAACTGGAAATCTTTGCTATGATCTGATCTGCCTTCCACTTGCTGTAGGCATTGCTTTGGTAACTGGGAGCTGGGAGGGAAATCATTCAGCTAACCTTTGGAGTTTGGATTACTCTGGGTGGGAAGGTAGGCTGGGTTGGCAGGAGCCTCCAAGTCTAGACTAGGTGATCCTTTCACCCCAGGCTGAAAAGCTGGCAAGGGTGGGGATGAAAGATGGGGAGAGTGGGGAGGAGGCTCCACTTTGGATGGGGGTCCAGCCTCTATTGACATTCCTTGATTAAGGACTTTCTCTGCCCCTTCTGCAATTCCCATCCACACCTCAGTGCTACTGGGCACACAAAATTATCATAGACTTGGTAAATAAATGCTGGTAGAGACTCAGCCCTTAATCTTATCTGACCAAAAAATGTTAAAAAAAATCTGACCTAGGGAACTTACCACCCACATACCAAGAATTCATCATCTCCCCTCCACAGGGCACCCTCCCTCCTTTACTCATCAGCTTCTTTTTATGTGTTATCTCCCCCATTAGAATGTGAGCTTGCTGAGCACAGAAACTATCTTTTGTCTTTCTTTGTATCCTCAGTGTTTAGCTTAGCACCTGACACATAGTAGGCACTTGATAAATGTTTATTGACTGACTTACCAATTGACTACAACCTTCCCATCCCCACAGTACAGAGGAGAAAACTGAGGCTCAGAAAGTGGAAGGAATTGGGTTATTGTACTACCTCACCAAGTTGCTGCTATGGGGATATTTTGTCAATATCCTCATCATCATCTCATTCTATTACATATATATGTATATATATTATATCTTTTTTAATGGAATTTAGATAGAAACAGTACTGGGACTGCCTCTTTTTAATATAGCACCCCCTGTGGGCTCATTTCACTAATACACAGCAAATGGGATCACCAGAAGAATAGCTACTACCTGGGTTTTAGAGATAATACTATAAAGGGCTATCCTACTGACATAAGCCCCCACCAATGTACTTCCCCTTCATAATCAACAAATAGACCCAAAAAGGCATTTACTTTAATGGCAAAAATAATAGTTATAAAACATTCCCACACACACCCCCAAAAAAAACCTGAAGCATATTCCACAAATACATATGGAGTTGATGGGGAAAAGAGTAAGTATAAGCTTACAGTTTGTACTTCTTTTGTCTTTCATTTTTTCAAAAAGGACAGATGATATCATGTCTTGAGTTGAGCATGACTTGGATTTAAATGAGGCAGAGTTGCACAAGGTCATCAACCTCACTTTCTCTTCCAGAGTGACCGAGGTCCAGTGGCAGGACAAGTTGAAACAACTGGTGATGACTCAGGGTACAGATGCTATCATCTTTGATGTCTGACCAAGCTCTAAGTATCCCACACAGCCCACCTCAACCACCTTTATGGCCATTGGAACAAATTGTTCTCATCAACCCATTCCACTGATAGAAGTCTTCACATGCTTGGGATAGACATCCCCTTAACTCATTGAGTGGTCTTAGGCCTGTCAGTTACCCTCAGCCCGGTTTAGCCCATCTGCCAAGACAGTTTACTGGGGTGTGGCCACTGCTCATGCTAAAGCTTCTTAGAGCCACAGGTAAGAATTGTGTGCCAGTGGACGAACAGCCCTGACAAGGGGCTCAGCAAGCCCTCCCAGCAGAGGTACTAGTTCTCCTGAACTCTCTATATACCCCACAAGCTTACAATATAATGGTAGTGAAGTCCACAGGCTAGGAACACACCAAGTTGCCTAGAGTTTCCACTCCAGGACCACAGGCCCTTGAGGTCCTTTCTTTCTCCAGAGGATCCTCATGAAATTCTCTGCTAGATACAGTGGGATCAATGGTGAATGAGTCACTCAGAACTTTTTTGGCCCCTCACAGGGCATGGTGGGTATCTCAGCTGGATGAGTCTATCCACTGCTAGCCTGGGTCAAGTGAGGTACTATGCTGTAAATCTGGCCCCTTAATGGGTTTAGCTGCCACTAGTTTTGGACTAGATAGGTCCACTGCCACTGGGCAGCCCTTGCCCAGACTAGGCCAGGCAGAATTCTCAGCTTCTGGGTTCTTCACAGGGCAAGAGTTCTAGCTCTGATAATGGTCCAGTCTCAATATAATTGATTTCTGGGTTAAAAACACGTTTTGAGGTCTGTATTTTTAGTGTCAAGATTTATAGTCCACTGGTCCATGAAAGATTATGAAGTTCTGATGTATGCTTTTAGCCAACAGGTCATGTCTTATGAGGCATTCAGCGGGTGCTGGGGAGGACTGTAGGGAAGATTTCTGTGTACTAGAAAGACCTGGGTTCAAATGCTGTTCTTTCAACACAGGAATTGTACAATTACTTGACCTCTCTGAGCTGGAGCCAACTCTAAGACATTAGGTCAGTCAATCAATAAGTTAACAAGCTTTTATAATGCTATAATGGGGTATACGGGGTGTTCAAAGGACAAGATCCTCTAATGTGAAGACTTGCTGAGCCTTTTTCAGGGCTGCTCATCCACCTTTGGTGTCCACCTGGCACCCAAATCTCCTCTGTAGTTCCAAGGAGCTGTAGCATGAGCAGTGGCCACACCCCCAGTAAACCCTCTTGGCAGGCAGGCTAAACCAGGCTGAGGGTAACTGACAGTCCCCAAACCCATCAGTGAATTAGGGGGATGTCTACCCCATGTATGTGAAGACTTTCCCTGACAGAATGGGCAGATGAGAATGACTTGTTCCAATAGCCATTGAAGGCAGCTGAAGCAGGTACTATGGAGCTCTTAGAGCTTGGTCAGGCACTGAAAACACCAAAGTCATAAACTGCATCCCAGGCAGTCAATAGTCATCTTAACTTTTGTCGTACCGCTGGACTTCAATGACTCTAGAAGAGTGAGTGAGGCTGATGACTTTGTGCAGCTCTGCCTCATTTAAATCCAACTCATGCTTATGAAGACATCCCCCTCCCCCCAACATGTCATTGGTCCTCTTCAAAAATGAAGGACAAACAACAACAGGCCTTTATAAAGTGCATACTGTATGCCAGGAATTGTGCTAGAGATATCAAAAAAGAGGCAAAAAATATTATCCCTACCCTCAAGGAGGTCATATTCTAATAATTCTATGGTTACAAACAGGTTACTATTTGTTGGTCAGTCTAGTTCCCACATTTGATGAAATCAGAATCTAAATGCCTAATGATAATTATTGCCATTGTCTTTCCTCCTAAACCCATCTTTTCTCCTAACTTCTATCTTTCTATTGAGGACACCACCATCCTTCCAGTCACTCAGATTCATTCTCCTTTACTACCCAAATCCAATCAGTTGTTCTTTGAATAACTTTGTTCAATTCCAGTGAACTTTGTTGTTGTTGTTCAGTCATGAACCACTCTTTGGTTTCCTGGGGTTTTCTTGGCAAAGACACTGGAGTAGTTTTACATTTCCTTCTCCAGTTCATTTTACAGGTTAAGAAACTAAAACAAACAGGGTTAAGTGACTTGCCCAAGGTCACACAGCTAGTAAGTGTCTGAGGCTGAATTTGAACTTACGAAGATCAGTCTTCCTGACTCCAGGCCAAGCATTCTATCCATTGTACCAGCTAACTGCCCTGTGGGCTTCTACTTCCTCAGAATTTCTGAACTCTATCCCTCTCCTTTTGCACCACAACCAGAGTAGTTCTCCAAGATGAATTGCAACAGGCTCCTAATTGGTTAGTCTCACTGCCTCCAGGCCCTCTATTATCTGCTGCTTCCAAATAGTTATTTCTAAATTGCTAACTCCTCTAGGGTCAAATACAAACTCTTCTGTCCAGCACTTAAGCCCATAGAAATCTGAATCCAACCTGTCTTTCCAGACCAATTTCATATAATTCTCCTTTACATGTTCATAGTTGTCTCTCCCATTAGACTTGGGCTCCTTGAGGGCAGGGACTGTCTTCTACCTTTCTTTGTAGCCCCAGTGCTTAGCATATAATTATAAATAAATATGTAAATGATAAGGAATAAATACTCGTTGACTGACTGATGCGCTACCTTTGAACCACACTGACCTATTTGCTGTTTCCCTGCATGATGTTCCACCTTGTCTTTGTATCTTGACCCCTCCCCACCCATGCCAATGCTCCTCCCCTCTCAGAACCCCCAGCTGTTTTCAAGGTTCCAGACTACCTCCTTTGAGACATTTTTCCTGATTCCCCAATTTGTTAGTGTTGTGCCCAACAAAAACTACTTTGTACTTTTTTGTACATGCTTAACTATCTACCCCCAGTAGAAAATAAGCTGAGGGTAAATATAAAGCAAAAATAAGCTTGAAGGCAAAGCTGGTTCATTATTTGTCTCTGTCCTTAGCACTCAGTGCAATTCTTGGTGCATTTGGGGGGTGGGGGAGTGTTCCTGGACCTATGATTTGTTAAGGGTAGAGAACTCTCAATGAGGAAACTCCTTCTACCAGTGCAAATCAGCATGTCTCCTGCAAAGTACAATCTTAGAGAATTTCTGGAACACTAAGGGGTTAAGTGTGACTTGCTCCAGGGGTTACATCAGCAATATATGTCAAAGGTAATTTTCAAACCAGATTATCCTCTCTGGTCAGATTTCAATCCATTACTCAATCAACTGCATAATAAGGTCTTAATAAAAAACAAATTTATTAATAGAATTGAACCTTTCTTGTCACTCAGTTATTTACTGGACAAAGGTGAAAGAGTTAATTGCTTACTACTTTGGAGCTCCTCTTCTCTCTTGTTTGATCAAGTTACCACTCCTGGTTATAAAACCAGATAACAGTCTAAGTTGTTTTTAATTTGATTTCCTGGAGCAGTCCAATGTACCGCCCTCTTATTTACTATGAAACACATATTAAGTTTGTTCAGCTCTCAAGATTAAAAGTATTAAAGTCCACTCATCCAGTCTGCCAGACTGGTCAAGCATGTTGATTTAACATCAAATAGGTCATGGTTTTGGCTACTTCCTTTGCTGGGGCCTTCAGTAGCAGTGAGATATACCAGAAGGGGATGAAGGGATCAGATCCAGTCTCCTCCACAGTACAGCAGAAAAAGCATTGGCTTTGTAAATAGAGACCCCAATTCTGGTTCTGCCATGACTCTTGTGTTCATTCCCCTCTCTGGGCCTCAGACACTCAACCTATAAAACACAAGAATTAGTCTTGGTGAGTTCTAAGATCCCTTGCAGCTCAAAGTTTATGAGCCTAGGTCAATGGCTCCCAGTCCTACATTTAGCGGGTTTGTAACAAGCAATGTGTCAGAAGGTCTGTCAGAAACTGGGGGCGAAGGAGGGAGGGAGGCAGTAGTTCTCTGGGATGGAGGAGGCTGTATGCCAGCAGACCGGTTCCCCAAGCTCCCGACTTTCCTCCTGCTTGGCCCCTGAGAGATCTTCCTCTCAGTCCCCCCAGAAGGGAAAGCAAATCTGAAAGCACTGGGAAGGAGCAGCTTTTGAAAATTTCACAAACTGGAGAGACAGCCCTGGGGAGCTGGTGGGGTCCATTGGAAAAAGATTATGTTTAGAGAGATGCCCATTCATGTTGGTTTTGTACAATGAATATTGTGGCCATAAAATGCTGATTATCAATTTCCTATGAATGTGGAGGAATGAGGCAGAGAAGGAAAATTCCAGATGTGGAGGGAGACATGCTAAGCAAGAGATTTTCCAGCTTGGGTAATTTTGGAGTCATAAACCTTATCATCCCCCTGTATCAAAGGCCTTCAATCTTATTTAGATTTCAGGTCCATGAACTTATTTTTTAATATATTTTTATTCAAATTCAATGTAATTTGTTGTTTATGTATTTTTATTCATTGTATTATAGTACTCTATAGTGGTGGCACAGTGGATAGAGAACTGGGACTGGAGTCAGGAAGAATTGTTTTCATGAGTTCAAATCTGGTCTCAGAAACTAACTACCTATGTGGCCCTGGGCAAGTCGCTTAACCCTGTTTGCCTCAGTTTCCTCAATTTCCTGTAAAATGAGCTAGAGAAGGAAATGGCCAACCACTTCAGTATTTTTGCCAAGAAAACTCCAAATGGGGCCACAAAGAGTCAGACACAACTGAACAAAAGTACTGGTTTTCAATATAATTGATTTCTTTTGTAATTATAATCTGATTTATTTTACTTTATACATTTTAAAAACACTATTCTGAGAAGGGGCCGTAGGCTTGATCAGTCTGACAAAAGGGCAGACACACATTAAAAAAAAATGGTTAAGAACCTCTTCCCTAGGGTAGATTAATGGAGCAACTAGTCCTAAGCAAAACAAACCCTAAGGATAAATGAAAATATTTATAACTCTTCTTGAGTTAGCAAAGCACAGATCTGAGGAGGTGCCCATAAGCTGGGGAATGGCTGAACAAGTGATGGTGTGTAAATGTGATAGAATACTATTGTGCCGTAAGAAAAGATGAAGGATGTGGTTTCAGAAAAACCTGGGAATATGCATACAGACCGAAGGGAGCTGAACCAGGAGGACAATGTCTATAGTGTCAACAGTTTCATACAGGCAAACAATTTTGTAAGACTTCAAATTTTGACGAGTGTAATGATCAACAGTGAATCCAACAAATTAATGATTAAACACACTGCCCATATTCTGGTAGATTCTCTGAGTACAGAATGAAACAAATATGTTTGGGGACATGGTCAATGAGGAAATTTGTTTGGCTTAACTAGACTTAGAAAACAGGAGTTTTCTCAATTGGAGGTGGAATTTGGAGGGAGGAAGAAAAGATAGATTTTTGCTAATTGAAAAAAAACTACAGTTTTTTAGAAGAACCCCTGCCGCGGATCAATTTTGAACCTGGCTAACATGTTTATTAAACCAGTTGAGCATGAGGGTGGAGGGTACAGAATCTCTTACACATGCGTCAGAGAACTTTGATGAGTCCTCTGGGCTAGTGGACTTGAGTATAGCACCACCACGTGGGCAAATTATATATTACCCTCTTTGCTCATTCGTTAAAACAATGATATTTTGCCTTGCTATAGATTCATATAGAAGGCATCGTGTAAAATTTGTCCAACCACTCTTGAAAGAAGTTTTTAAAGTATCTTAAGTGCTTAAAAAGTATCTAAGATATCCATACCTGTTGACTCAGAGATTTCACTGTTAGGCATATATCCCAAGGAAGTCAGATACAGAAAGGAATGCCCCATATATACCAAAATATTCATAGCAGCATATTTTTTAATAGTAGCAAGGACCTGGAAATAAAGGAGAAGCCTATCAATTAGGGAGTGGCTAAACAAATTATACTGCATAGGTGTGAGAGAATATGATTCATATAACATAGAGAATCCAGAAAAGCATGAGAAGTTATATGAACTGATGTAAAAGTGAAGTAAATGAATGAGAGGAAACACTATGACCAGGACCATATTTCCAATGCAAATGGAGAAAAACAATAGCAAAAGAAAAATGAAAGTGAATGTTTCATAAGTATGATAACAAAACCTGATGTCAAATAAGAGATGAGAAAATCCCCCCCCCTTCTTTGTAGACTTGGGGGTCTATAGCTATAAAATACTGCATATGCTATCAGACTTGATTAATTTATGCAGTAGTTTTACTAAAACGCTTTTTCCCCCTCTGTCTTTTTTAATTCTTCCACAGAATAAAAAAAAAATCACAGAATTGGGGAATTGAAATGACTTCAGTAAGTCACCTGGTCCAACCTATACCTTAAAGGAAACCTCCCTATAACACATTGGACAAGTCCACCATTCTGCCTCTCCTTAAAGATGTACAAGGAAGAAGAACCCGCCATCATTCCACTTTCGGGTAGCTCCAGTCATTAGGAAGTTTTCTTGGCATCAAACCTACATTTGTCATTTTACTAACTTGTACCCATTGCTCTCGACTCTGTCATCCAGGGGCCAAGCAGGATAAGTCTAATACCTTCTCCCTTCAAATGCTTGAACCCGCGGTAATATCCCCACTGAGTCTTCTCTTCCCCAGGCTAAACAGCCACAGGTCCTCTAACTGATCCTCATTTGACATAGACTCAAGGGCCTTTGGTATTCTGGTCTCTCTCCTCTGAATGCTCTGAAGCTTGTCAATGGTCCCCAGAACTGAACACAAACTCCAGATTAGGTCTAAGCAAGACAGAGGATGGAAGCCACACCTTTTTTATCAGTTGCTGACTTCATGATGGGAAGGCTCTCCAGAGAGGGTAGGGGAGGGCAAAGTATGTATTTGGGTAGGAAGGTGATGTCAAAACAAAAGTTATCAGTAATTTGTTTTAAAGCAGGGCCATAGATGAACAACCATGCCTCAGCTCCCTCTCACCCTCTCATCTCCTTCTCCCATTGGTGAGTTCCTCCAGGGTACTCCATTTGGGGGCTGAGCCCAGGCCAGTCAATCTTTGTTCCCCTCCCAGCTCTGCTTCCAACTCTGGACCTTGATCCATGTGCCTATGAGTACCCTCCTTCCCCCACATCAAGGAACCCTTTTTAGCTCTTTTTTGTCGGTTGTCTTCCCAAGTTAGACTATAACCTCTTTGAGGGCAGTGACTAGCTTTTTTTTTTTGCTTGTATTTGTATCCCTAGCTCTTAGCACAAGAACAGAGTAAGCATAAGCACTTCATGAATGCTATTGTGTGCCTGGGTGGTTACACTATTGCAGTGGTGCAAGTATTACATGGGATGTCCTCAGGGATCTCAAAAAAATGTGCAGGACAAACTTTTAAATTGAATCTGCACCATTTTTAAGTGACTTAAGCCTTATTCCTACGTCTGTCCTAGACAACCAACAAAATAATCAACCAAGCCCTGATTTGTAATGTTTGCAGATTTCCAAGATATAAATATACACACCGAATGATGAACAACAGCTCTCTTGAGTCAATTTGAGTTGACGCCAGTGCTCTCTTCATGTCCTCAAGGGGCCGCATGGAGCATAAACTTGTGTCACACTAATGACAACCACAGAAATAGTCATGTAACTAAAGAAAATATAAGCCCTTGTCTACCTCCCCTCCACCTTAGCATTTTCTGGCTCTTTAGGCTGCAAAGAGAGAGAGAGAAGTGTAGAGGGTCAATAAGTATAGAAGACATTTGCCATAAAGAGGGTAGTGGTCAGAAGGAGGACTCTGATCCTACTCTGGCAGGACTTTTAAAAGGACCAAATGCTGTTTGGCAGTTGACTCTCTAGCTTCTGGAGTTTGACTATTTCATATCAGGAAGAGATGCAGCTAAAGAGCCGAAGGTAGAGGACACAGTGGGTAGAGTATTGTACCTAGAGTCACAAGACCTGAATTCAAATGCAACCTCAGACACTTAGTGGCTTAGTGGTTGTGTGATCCTGGGCAAATCACTTGATACTTCTATGCCTCTGATTCCTCTTCAGTAAAACATGGAGAATAATAGCACCTATCTCCCAGGATTATGGTCGACATCAAGTGAGGTATTTGTAAAGGCACTTGCAAATCTTAATAAATGCTATTAGCATTATTATAAGACTGAGCTAAGTCAGTACCTACTGCTTCCTCAAGGCCTAGCTGCCAAGGCACCCAGCCAAGGTTCCAGATTTTCCTGGGTGGAGGCAAGGAACCATAACTAATAATCGACTCTGACAATGGAAAAAGCAGGACACACTGATTGTGGCTAGAGATGCAGCAGTCCCTCTGAGCCATACACCAAACGGAAAAGATACTTGGGCATATGTGGCCAAAAGTTGTTATTCTTTTTTTAATCTTTTTAATTAACAATTTATTTAAACATAGTTTTCAAAACAGGTCAGATTAGACTTCCTTTGGTAAGCAAAAGGATCTCAAATAGTTTTTGAAAGTTAACAAGCAAAGTTTTTGTTTCACTCATCATAGTGTTCCTTTCTCCTATCCTTCATGAAGTATCCATTTTTATTTGGAATCTAAAGCCAGAAAACCAAGTTTACATTTGTGGTGAAATGTTCCGTTATTCACTGATAGCTGAACATTCAACATCACCACCTTCAGAACAGCCCTGTGAGGATTCTCCAAGGCCTCCATTAAACTGTAACTCTATCTCCCTCACCTGCTATTTGCACAAACTACAAAAAAAAAAAGTCTTGACAAGGTTCAAACAAGCAATCGCTGGACAGAAATACCTTTAATTCCAATACAGTAATACAAAGTTACACAGTATTATAATTGTAACACTCAGTGTAGCATTCCCAAAGTACTGGTGCTTATCAGATAAAGGGAACATGAATACTGCTTGTTGATAAAGTGATACTTCTAGGATAATAGTAACAAGTAATAGGAATACTGCTTATTACTAAAGTATCAATACTTCTAGGCTAATAGTAACAAGTAACAACAATATTGCTTGAAAGTATCGATACTTCTAGGATAGTAGTAACAACTAATAGGAATACTGCTTGTTAGTAAAGTAGCAATGGTTCTAGGATACTAGTAATAACTAACAAGAATACTGCTTGAAAGTATCAATACTTCTAGGATAATAGTAATAAGTAACAAGAATACTGATTGAAAGTATCAATACTTCTAGGATAACAGTGACAAGTAATGGGACTACAGCTTGTTACTAAAGTATCAATGCCTTAGGAGATTAAAAGCAACAGGCAATCTCAACTTCAATATATTGATCATCGCCAAAGTATCCTTTCCTTCAAGGTCAACAACAGCAAACCCATTAACGAGAGCTATTATTAATGGAAATAGGGAGTTAACCAGATTCAATCCCACACACATTTATTAAACACCTACTATGCACAAGACATATTTCTCAATGCTTCCATGTTTTGAAGACAGCTGGAAGAATCAACAGAATCAAACAGAAGACTTGGGTTCAAATTCTGACTCTATTTCTTACTCCCTGTATATTCTGAGCCAGGCCTAGCTCCGTGATTCAGGCTCAAGATTAGAATGCAATGAGCTACTCTTGAACCATTAAATGCAACAAAAACAACTTTACTTCTGATAAGATCAAAAAGTATATGATTCCCAGTTAAAGTAAAAGAAAAACCTCCTTAGTCCTCTGCATTCGTTCATCAGAGCAGTTGGCATCACTTGGTCAACAAGGTTCAACCACAGGGAAATGGGAATCCAATCAAAGCCTCTGGAGTATTCATTCCCCATAAGCTGGGCCATTTATGCCTCTTGGCATCGTAGTCACCCAGGCCAGCTAAATTCCAACGACAACATTGCTGCCCCCTTAAAGGGAAACCAGCCCACCGTATATGAAACGGGGTGACCATAAGCAAGTTGTTCACCTTTGTTCATGTCAGTGTCCTCTTCTAGAAAATAAGATGATCTCTAAGGTCCCTTCCAGACAGCTTGGTGGCACAATGGAAAGAGCCCTGGACCTGCAGTCAGGAAGACTCATTTTTATGAGTTCAAATCCTACCTCAGACATTTTGACCCTGGGCAAGTGACTTAACCTTGTTTGCCTCAGTTTCCTCATGTGTAAAAGGAACTAGAGAAGGAAACCACAAACGACTCTAATATCTTTGCCAAGAAAACCCCAAATAGGGTCACGAAGAGTTGGATATGACTAATCAACTAAAGGACAATGAAAAATATTCCCAGTGCTTACTACAATGCCTAGCATATATAAGTGCTTAATACATGCTTGTTGACTTGACTAGGGTCTTTTCCAGTTCTGACATTCCATGTTTTAAGGTCCCTTCCAGCTCCATTTTATGTTCTAAGTCAATCCCCTAAAATAGTTCTCTCTGCTTTATCCACATTTCCCATACACCCCCCACAGTCCCACATTGACTACATCTTGTATGTACATTTCCATGTCTCCCCTCACTAGAATGTGAGCTCCTTGAAGCCTGAAACTGTTTTTACCTTTTTCTGTGCCCCCAGTGCTTAGCACAGTGCCTGGCATATAGCAACTGTTTTTCCCTACTATCCCATAGTAAATGCTTAATAAAAACTTGTTGACTGATTATAAACCTCAAAGCACTTACTAAAGACAAGTTAGTATTGCATTTGCCTCCGTACTTGGGTGGATTGTTGTGCTAATCCATGTGGGCCCGCCCTCCACAGATGGGTATATATCACCACCCATCCGTGTCTTCTCACTCCCTCCTACTTTTGTCCATGTCCCCCAACAAATCCTCCAAGGGACTCCACCCCATGGTATGGAGGCTTTCCTCTGGGTCTTTTACTAGTTAATGAATAAAAGTGGAACACTTGAGGGATCCATCTGTCATGCCTTGCATTCACTATGTGACCAGTCCAATTCCTTTTTCCTTCTGGCATGGCCTTAATAATGTCTTTTTGCCATTTCTTGTGAGCCCAAGTCATCATTAGTAACATGCTTAGGCCTGCTTGCCTGCAGCTACCCTTGGCCTTTGCATTACCCACAACTCCAAATCTTCAGAGATCAGTGATCCTCCATGACTCATTGCCAAATGATACCTGTCAATGGCAAAACACTCTAGTGCTTCATGAATTAGTCAAACCCAAGTTTTGCTACTTGTTTACTGCAGGACTTGGAGTGAATTCCTCCATGTTTCAGTTAGTCATTCAGTCAATAAACATTTATGTACCAGGCTAAGTGCAGCAGATGTAAATATGGAAGGAGAAAAAAAGACAGTCCCTGTCTGCAAGGAACTTACAATCTAGCTAATGATCTAATTGGAAAAGACAACATACAAAGGGAAGCTGTAAAGGGGTATATTGGGAGTGAGGGGTAGAGAAGGACAAAGAAAGTCCAAAAGATTGCAGCCAGTGGGAAATGTCTCTGAACTCCATTTTCACCATCTGAACAATGGGGGTGTTTGATTCAAAGCTCTCCAGCTCTAAATCCTCTGATTTTGTCAATGTGAGTGATCTTTCCCCTGATGCTAATCACCACCCCTCTGCAGAATTTGTGAAGCCGGAAAATTCACTACACTATGATTGACCTCGTGATGCAACTCTTTGAAAGTAGCTTGGCTCATCACCAGGTGAGAGGTGCCTTGTCCATTTCTGGGCTCATGTTCCAGGCCTATCAATATGCTCAGAAGTGTCAGACTTGGAATTTGGCTGTCAGAGCCTCAGAGAGTCAAGGATCACCATCATGATGAAGTACTGGAGACAGACTTTGAAGGACTTTATGTTTTTTAAAAGATGGAATCAGAGAGCAGCTCGAGAGCATGGGACACATGGCAGTACTCTATGACCCAGTGACACTGGCCTCCTGGCATTTTCTCTGGCTGTCTCCAAGGCCTGGAGTGATCTCCCAACTCATCTCTGCCTCTTAACACTGCTGGCTTCCTTTAAGTCCCAGCTAAAATCTCACCCACATGGCTTTTCAGATCCCGCTTAATTTTAGTGCCTTCCTTCTGTTGATTATCTCCAATTTATCCTGTATATAGTTTAGGTGTGAGTTGGTTGGTTGTCCTTCATGCTTCAAGAAGACCAAAATGACATCACTACATTGGGTTGTCCCAACAGTATTTCCTGCTGTGGCTGATCAAACCAAGAGGGGCTCAGAAAGCTCTATCACAGATTGGGGACAAATAGTTCATATGAACATTTAAAGTGAAGATGGTTCTAAATTTGCACATCTCACATTTCTCTTGAACTACCACAATTCTGCTTTGCTCATAGAGCACAGCACCTTCTCTGATGAGGGCACACCATGATGGGTAGTCCTGTGCCAGAGTCTCACATCAATTCCAAAATTCTTCACTCTTGAAAGTGTCCTTGTATCACTTCTTCTGACTTCCATGTGAACACTTGTATTGTGTGAGTTCTCTGCAAAATAGTCTTTTAGGCAAATGTAAATGACATTTGAACAACATGGTCAGCTCATGAGTGTTGTACTCTCTGCAGTGGGAATTGATGCTTGAGAGATCAGTTCAAGAGAGGACCTTAGTACCTTATCTTGGCCAGGTGATCTTCAGAATCTTCCTAAAACAATGCAAATGAAAGCAATTCAACTTCCTGGCAAGGGGCTGTGATGAATGAAAAGCCCCAGCAGACAGAGTTTCTGGGGAATGAATAATCAATTTACTAATTAGGCTAATCAACAATCAATAACTTAATGGTCAGTGGTTTCTTTAGGTAACCAAAAATAAAACCATGGAGAGCCTGAGAGCCTTAAATACTTTTGTAAAAGGGAATGCCCCTGACAAGTGAAAATCAACCCTAATTGATGGACATTTAATGAGGAAGTCTTCGGCTCCTCCTGCTGAGAATCATGAGACTCAGCAACCTCCAGGAATCTGGACAGGGGAATCCATCTCCATCCAGATGACTCTGATTGGTTTTATCTCACACTGGTACACTGTCCAGGAGTCACAGGCATGCAATGGCTTCATAGACCTTCAGTTTGGTAAGCTGCCTAATACCTCTTCTCTCCCACACTTTCCTTTCTGAGCCTCTCAAATACCGAGCTACCTCTGACAACAAATGCATCAACCTTATCACCTATGGGGACATCCCTGGAAAATATCTTAATTCTGTCTGTACTTAGCTATTTGCATGTTAGCTCCCTGGAACAGATAGTGAATTCCTTGGGAATGGGGATTGTATTTTGCCTTTGCATCCCCTGGCCATGGTATAGTGCCTGGCACATGGTAGGTGCTTAATAAATGTTTATTGATTCTTTATTGTCTAACATATGAAACCATAAATTTGAGGAATTCAGAAAAGCATGGGAAGACTCAAATGTACAGATATAGAGTGAAGTAAACAGAAGGAGAACAAAATACAGCCACCAATCTGTCAACAAGCTTTTACGGAGTGCTTACTTTGTGCCAGGCACTATGCTAAACAATGAGGAGCCCATATTCTAATTAGGGTAGATAGCATGTAAATAACTAGAGGCAGATAGGTGTTGGTGTGGATAGATCTCTAGCCAGGGAGGCAGGAAGACCTGAGTTCAAATCCAGCCTCAAACACTTACTGGCTGTGTAAGTCCCTGGGCAAGTCCCTTAACCCCTGTTTGCCTCCATATACTCACCTGTAAAATGGGGATAATAACAGCACCTACCTCACAGGATCGCTAAGAGGATCAAATGGGCTAATATTTGCAGATCACTTAGCACAGTGCCTGGAATGTAGCATGTGCTGTATAAATACTGTATAAATAGAAATTATTCCCTTCCATTGCTTATGTGCATACAAGACACATACAGAGTAGATGGCAGGTGATCTCTAAGAGAAGGACACTAGCCACTGGGAGAAATAGGAAAGGCCTCCTGGAGAAGGAAAGATTTGAGCTGAGCCATGAAGGCACTTGGGGAAATCTGAACTTAGAGATGGGGGTTAAGATGGTCACTTGCATAATAGCAAGGAGGGCAGTATAGCCCGAGCATAGAGTGAAGGAGAGGAGAAACCATCTTAGAAAACTGGAAAAGTAGGAAAAGGCCATGTTGGGAAGGGCTTTAAAGGACAAACAGAGAAGTTTATATTTTATTCTGGAAGTAATAGGGAACTACTGGAATTTATTAAGTCTAGAGGTAGCATGGGGCAACCTGACCTTTAGGAAAATCCCTTTGGTACATGAATGGAGGATGGATTAGAAAAAGAAAGAGATGACCAGCTAGGGAAGAGGTGATGAGGACCTGGACTAAGGTGATGATTTTATATGTGAAGAGATGTCTGAAGATAAAAATGACAAGATTTGGCAAAGCATTGGATATGGAGGGTAAGTGGAAGAGAAGAGTCAAGAATGATACCAAGATTGCAGGCCTGAGTGGCTGAGAGGATAGTGGTGCCACAAAGAGCAGATCTGACCTTGACCCTCTGCAGTTCAACCTTTCCATCAATTACTTGGATGAAGGCAGAGATGATAACATTTTTTCAGATTTTCAGACGTCGTGAAACTTGGCAGGGATCATCCACACAACACTCATGGTCAGAACCACAAAAATATCTTGATGATCTGAAACAATGTGGAAGGTGGGGTGGGGAATCAAGTAAGAGGAAATTGTACAAGAATAAACAAAACCCTATAATTGCCATGGGCAGAAGGTAGATACAAAGGCACAAGGAGAGAGGCCATTTCCACAAGTTCCAGGAGGAAAGGGAAGTGAGAAATAGAAGGAATGGTGGGGAGAGGGGGGAATAGACAAAGTTGATGTGGAAAAAAAGATTCTAGCACCTTAGTAGAGTAAAAACCTCCGATGAATCCATAGATATGAAAAGACTAAGGCTATCCTACTTTTACATTGAGAGGCAAGGTGTCCAGAATGAGAGAAGAGACAGGTGTCCTGAGGCATAGCAGAAAGCCAAATTCACCTACAATGAAGTCAAGGCCAAGTCATCTTCATCCAAGACGTAACCTCCTACTGGGTCAGGGTTTTTTTTTCTTGTCTCTTGCACCATTCCCATCTTTAAGGCACCAGGGGATGGGAGGAGTGGAGTGGAATTTAATACAAAAGTTAAGTTGTTCAAGGTCATTTAATATGTCTTTGCAACAGGACATTTAAAGCCAAAAAGAGTCAGTCCCCAGTTTTATGGGAAATATGCCAGAGAGAAACAACAGAATGAGCTCATGGTATGAGTTCAGGGGAGGTAATTGTCTAGGGTCCTCCGCCTGCAACCTCAGGGATAATATGAGCTGATGCCAGGAGCACCAGAGAGACTCAGTGGAGACTTCGGAAGCCCAAGGCAGCTCAGACCTGAAAGCTCCAGTGACATGCCAGGAGCAAATATAATGCCAATTAATGATGAGACTGATTTTATAATCACCAGGCCTCCAGGCTGGTAATGATTTCCTTCCCTTCTACTACATTGCTGCTGAGCTGAACCAATAGTTATAGAACAATATGGGGCAGGTGGAGATACACTGATAAATATTTAACAACCAGCCTCCCCCAGGGGGAAAAATGTATACACATACTCTTAAATTTAATCTTCATTATTAACTTTCTTAAGTTTAAACCATGAGTAAGGAACCTGCAGCCTTGAGGCTACATGTGCCCCTCTAGGTCCTCAAGTGTAACCCTTTGACTGAATCCAAATTTTCAGGGTTGCACTCGAAGGCCTAGAGGGCTATATGTGGCCTCAAGGCCACAGGTTCCCCACCCCTGCCCATATCAAAAAAACTAAATCAAGACCTGATTTGTTGCATTTGCTTATATCCAAGGTGTAAACTTTTACATGGAAAAACATAACAATAGTTAAAGCTGACTGCAGCACTCTCTCTGCATAGGGAGCCACAGTGAAGGCAGCTGTAGCCAGACCTGGATGTCGTGGTAATGGAGACAACCCTCAACAGAGAACGCACACTGAAAGAGATGCAGAGAGATGGGATGCACTCTGAGATGGAAACACATGAAAAGACAGAGACATACACCCTCAGAGACACCCACGGAAGGAGACCTACAAAGAATTCCCGAAGAACCAGGATAAAGAAGATGCCATTGGGGGCAGCTAGGTGGTGCAGTGAAGAGAGCACCAGCCCTGGAGTCAGGAGGACCTGAGTTCAAATCCAGCCTCAGACACTTGACACATGTACTAGCTGTGTGACCTTGGGCAAGTCACTTAACCCCAATTGCCCTGCCCAAAAAAAAGCCATTGTACTGATAATTGGTAACCTTGGAGAGAGCAGTTTCAGCCTATTGATATGTCTCCCAATGTGCATCTAACTTTGTTGCCCATCAGTGTTGAGGCTATGTGTCTCAGTTGTGCTTTTATGAGGCTTCCAAGCAGAGGGAAAGTACATGCGCATATTTAGGGATCTAAGTTTTAGCTAATCAGTGCAGTGAACAAAGCATGGGACTTGGAATCAGAAATTTAGCCTCAAACCCTGATCAGCTATGTGACTCCGGGAAAGTCATTTAAGCTCTTGCAGTCTCTGTTTCTTCATGTGTAAAATGGGTGTAATAGCATCTATTTCACAAGGTTTCTATGACAATCAACTATGAAGTGCTTTGCAAACCTTAAAGCTAGTATTGTGCTAGTAATAGTAATACTAATAAAATGCTAGCTAGTGTTATGATGACCTCTGAGGGAAACAGCAGCACCATGATATGGCTGGGGTGGGTCAACATGATCTCCAAGAGAGTTGGAGTCATGAGACTAAATTGTACTTTCCTGGTGCCTCCAAATGTAAGAACTCTTCTGTGTGGATTCTTAACAGTGTGAACTTGGATGTGAACTTGGACAACAACAAAAAAATTCCTCCTTTATTTTCACAAATACTCAAAAAATTGCTAGAATTTAGCATTCCCTTCAATAACTTAAAATATTATTCTGAGAAGGGATGCCAGATTACCCAAGAGGACCACAACACAGTGTTGACATCCTCTGCAAATATTAATGGAACTATTGATGGGATAAAGGGGACACTTTTATCCAGTGACCACTAGCGGAGCAGTAACATTTCAATGTTAACATTCTTGCAACAACGAAATTGAGTAAATGAAACTAGAAGAAATGAAAATCCTACAGCTAGATGGGAGAGTGGCTCACAGGCTCTCCGTAGTGATGCAGAATGACATAGCAGAAAGAGCCCTAGATATGGTTTCAGAGGACCTAGGTTCTAATCTCACCTGTTCCACATGTGTCTATAAGACTTTAGGCAAGCCATCTCACGACTTTGAGTCTCACATTCAGTTCTAACTCTGTGATCCTCAATGAATGCTAGTGACATAAATTAAGAAGAAAGTTCTCTGGCCTCCTCCTCATCCCTCCAGAACTCAGCTCCTGCTCTTGGGACCCAGGGCTCTGATAGGTAGGCTTTTGCCTTCTCTTGCCTGGTCTGAGGCACTTCCTATAATTTTTCCACCCCCATAGCTTTTTGATTCTATATGCGTTGCTTTCTACTCTTTGTACACTCCTTGAGGGCTTGGTAAACTTCAGAAAAACCTGGAATTACGTAAACCGATATTGAGTGAAGTGAGCAGAACCAGAATATTATACACAGTAACAGTAACATTGTGCTATGATCAAATATGAAGAACACTTAACTCTTCCTAGGAATACAATGATCCAAGACAAGTCCAAAAGACTCATGATGGAAAATGCTATCCACATCCAGACAAAGAACTGATGGGGTCTGAAAGCAGATTGAAGGATACTATTTTCATTTTTTTTGTTTCGTGTGTGTGTGTGTGTGTGTGTGTGTGTGTGTGTGTGTGTGTGTGGTTTTTTTTCCTTTTGTTCTGTTTCCTCTTTCACAACATGACTAGTATGGAAATATGTTTTACATGATTCCACATATATAACCTATATCAGATTGCTTGCCTTCTTGGGGAGGGGGGAGAGGGAGGAAGGGAAAAATTTTGGAATTCAAAATCCTTCAGAATATGAAGGTTGAAAATTATCTTTACATATAATTGGGAAAAAATAAATACTATTAAATGCAAAAAGTAGGTGTTTAAGAAATAAATCCCTATCACTTAGCATGATATCTATCAGACGTAAAAGTTTAATGAATGTCTTTCTTTTATTTATCTCACAATACATCCCCAAAACCGCAAGAAAGATGACTTCTCCCATAGATGCCAAAATATTTATTGCAGCACTTTTTGTGGTAGCAAAGCATTGTAAAGAATGTAGATGCCCATTGACTAAAGAATGGCTAAACAAATTGTGATCCATGGATGCAATGCAAGATTACTGTGCTATAAGAAATAACTGAATATGAAGAATTTAAAACAAGCAAGTCTGGAAACCTACAATAGAGAAGGTCTTCTCTGCGTTACAAAAAGATGAGTATTGTAGATCTCCCTTGAATTGATGGCCATTAGAATTTGTGGGTGTCCCCAACACTGAAGCAGCTAGTCAGTGCAGTGGATAGGTGCCAGGCCTGGAGTAAGAAAGAGTTACCTTCCTGAGTCCAAATCTGGCCTCAGACACACACTAGCTGTGTGACCCTGGACAAGTCCCTTAACCCTATTTCCCTCAGTTTCCTCATCTATAAAATGATCTGGAGAAGGAAATGCCACTGATGCCAACCACTCAAACCTTGTGCTTCACTCACAGCTGAATTTGCTGGCCTCAGACAATCCAGAAATATCCTTGTTTCTACAAAGGACAGATCAAGGCATTTCTTCCGGTGGTCTGTATGACGACCTCTTAACCCATTTATATCCAGTCCTGGTGCAGCCAGTGAGCCAGTGAAGCTGCAGGCTCCATGCTGTACCTTCAGTTCAGAGGCCCCCAGCTTAGTCTGGCAATCATGGAGCAGGGAACAATCTTGAGCCACCCAATGAGTATGAGGCAATGGAGTTTGATCCTCTGGCTCTAGGTGCCACCACAGAATCTCTCCATGAAGAAAGACATTGATGCTTATTGCCACAAACCAATTCAGAATCATACACATGGTTAAAATATCTTTTTAGACAAAAAATAACCTGGAGAAGGAAATAGCAAACCACTCCAATATCTTTGCCAAAAAAAAACCCAAATGGGGTCACAGAGAGACACAACTGAAACAACAAACAGCAATAGCTAATGCTGAAGCAACAAGACACCCCAAGGGAGAAAAAGCAGATGCATGTGCCAAGCAGGTCAGTCTATTTCAATCACCACTCCTTCTCTGAGCTTCTTAGAGAAAACCACTATGGAAACATAGTAAAAACTTCCTTTTCATACAGAAATACATTCAGCTTGAAGGAAAAGAGAGAAGGAGGGAAGGAGGAGTAGAGAGTGGGAAGCAAGGGATTAATCCTAAGCAAAACAAACCTAAGGATGTATAAAACTATTTATAGGTCTTTTGAGGTGCCAAGAGAACCTGAGGGGGGACCCAAAAGCTGGGGAGTGGATGAACAAGTTATGGTATGTAAATGTGACAGAATTCTATTTATCAGCATAATGACCAATGAGGATTTCAGAGGACTAATGATAAAACATGGTTCCCATCTCCTGATTGAGAAGTGAAGAACTCAGAGTACAGAATGAGACATATATATATTTGGACATGGACAATGTGGACATTTGGGTGTTTTTGGTTTTTTGTTTTCTTTTATGGAGAGGGGAGGCAAGGCAATTGGGGTTAAGTGATTTGCCCAAGGTCACATAGCTAGTAAGTGTCAAGTGTCTGAGGCTGGATTTGAACCCAGGTCCTCCTGACTCCAGGGCTATTCACTGCTCCACCTAGCTGCCCCCCCAAAAAAAGCTCCTAACAATTACTTTAATTTCTTCTTCCTTTGTGATGAATTCATCCTTTTAATTTTTGATATTGGTAATTTGGTTTTCTTTTTTAAAGTCAAATTAGACAATGATTCATCTATTTTATTGTTTCTTTCTTTTAATTTAATTTTATTTTAGACTCAAGGGCCAGAACACAAATACAGAATAGAGAAAAGGAACAAAACATTATAAATTTAAATATTGAAACTTAAATACATAGTAAGAAAGAAAAAAAGCATGCCGTGTGCATAGCAAAACATAAGAGAGGATCCAAAATATATAACAATAGATTTTCATTTCCAGAAAGCCTATATGATAAATAATACATGTTGTGTTGAGAATTGTCATCTTTTCTTTGCTTTCTTGTGAGTTTTCTTTTGTTCTCTGCTGTGCACTTTTTTACTTTGTTCTTTTTTTCCCTACCCCCATTTGTTTTGATTGACCATACTTGTATCACAGATTTTGTCTTTCTTGTGTTCACGATTGGGAAGGGAAGGTTGGGTGGAAGGGTGAGAAGGTAGATCTTAGCTGATTAAAATGACAAACTATTTTTTATACTCACTCTCAGTTTCTCAAGAAATATTTTTCTATTTGAAAAATGCTTTTCAGACTTTTCCCTTTAGAGATGTGATAGGGAAAAAAGTTAATGTCTTTCATAAGGAGATAGAACAAGGGTGATAATCAAACCTAGGTCTTGTCTAGATAATATCACTGGCTTCCTGCCCAGGATCCATCTAAAGGCAGTGCTGTCTTCTGTGTTCAAGGTTAAGACGCTCAACACAGGAAGGAAGCCATTTTGGCCTGTGAGGTAGTGGTGAAGAGGATAGAGCAATGACTATTCTAGAATATTAACACAAAACTACATGTTAACATAGTGTGACCTTTTGCTCATTCAAGATTCCTATGAATGGAGTCTGGGAACAACAGTCTCACATCTAACTCAGAACTTTTCCAGTCTGACCAGCAACCTCGAACTCCCCCAAAATGGCAACTACTGTCAAGGATAAGCTGATTGTGAATGTCCTAAAGGAAGACCAGGTTCCCCATAACAAGATCACTGTTGTTGGGGTTGGCAGTTGGCATGGCATGTGCCATCAGTACCTTAACAAAGGATTTGGCTGATGAACTTGCCCCAGTGTATGTAACAGAAGACAAACTAAAGGGAGAGGTGATGGATCTCCAGCATGGCAGCCTTTTCTTCAAGATGCCAAAGATCGTTTCTGGCAAAGACTACAGTGTGACTGCAAACTCAAAGCTGGTTGTTGTTACAGCTGGGGCACGTCAACAGGAGGAAGAAAGTCATTTTAATTTGGTCCTGCGTAATGCGAATATCTTTAAATTCATCGTTCCCAGTTTTGTTAAATACAGCCCTAATTGCAAACTGCTTTTTGTTTCTAATCCAGTGGATATTTTGACATATGTGGCCTGGAAGTTAAGTGGCTTTCCTAAAAACCATGTTTTTGGAAGTTATTGCAATCTGGATTCTGCCCATTTCTATTACCTAATGGGGGAGAGACTTGGTGTCCATTCTTCAAGTTGTCATGGATGGGTTCTTGGGGAACAGGGAGACTCCAGTGTTCCTGTGTGGAATGGTGTGAATGTTGCCAGTGTCTCTCTGAAGAATCTTAATCCTGCTTTGGAAACTAAAGCTGATTCAGAGAATTGGAAAGATATTCATAAATAGGTGCTCAAAAGTGCTGAAGGGCTACACTTCCTGGGCCATTGGCTTATCTGTGGCAGATCTGGCAGAAGGCATTATGAAGAATCTTGGGAGAGTGTATCCAATTTCCACCATGATTAAGGGCCTATATGGCATTAATGAGGATGTCTTCCTTAGTGTCCCATAGTGTCCTTAGTGTCTTGAGGCAGAATGGCATTTCAGATGTGGTGAAGGTAAACCTGAATCCAAAGGAGGAAGGCCATTTAAGGAAGAGCGCAGATACTATTTGGGGAATCCAGGAGATGCAATTTTAAAGCCTTTTAATGTGCTACCATTTTACTATGGAGAGAACATGACAGTGGTTAAGGGATTATATATGATGCACTTTTCAAATCGGTCAAATCCTCCCCCTAATTAGTGATTGAATACCAGAAATGTAAAATCTGTGAACACACTCTAGTCTCTTCCTAAAGTTAAAAATGGGGAATAGTACAGCATGACTACTATTTGTTAAAGCATGTTGTTGTTTTCATATGATGCTGGCTATGACTTGTGCAGTCTCAGTAGTTTGTGTCTAGCAGAACCAGTGCCCCACAGGTATATAACTACCTGCCTTATATGTAGGTGCGACAGTTCCCGTAAGTCCAGAAGACAAATTCCTGTATATAAAACACCACATAGTAGTAATACTTTATTGATGCATTGATTACCTTTGTGCTTCCCTTCATTAGGGCCCTCCAGCATGGCCCCTATACATCACCTTTCCAGAGGACCTGATTTTGTGTATGTATGTATGTATATATACATATGTATGTCAATAGTTGTACATTTCCATGTTTTATAAAAAGATCTGTATATGTACAATGATGTAACCAATTCCTCAAGTATCGTACTAATCCTAAATACCGAATAAACAACAAATAACTGATAAAAAAAGATTCCTATAAATGTTACTACAAATGATATTGGAGGAGAGTCATATCCAAGGACAACCCTCTTGGTTTTCTGTTTGTATCTTTAATACTTAGCACAGGGCTTCGAACATAACACTCTATATGTGCTTTTTCATTTAGAGAAGTTGGGAACCTTTACCAGATCTTTCTAAAATTAAGTATTACAAAACCTTAACTGAAAAGTATTTAGCCCTTTTTTGTTGGGTCAGAATTTCTTCATCTTTTGTTTCACAGTTCCTAGAACGTGAGCTGAATATTGTTTGAGTCAGGATGTTCTCTGTTTAGAAGGGGAATTGATTGGTTTATAAACCTCTCTCTCTAGACAAATTGCTTGTAAAATAATAAATGTGTTACTCAGCACCTGAGGCTAAACCGAAAGGAAGGAACTCTCCCACAAAGGGGCCCAAGCTTGGCTCTCAAGAAGATTCATTTTTTGAAAAATGTTGGAGAAGATGTGGGAAAATTGGAATACTAATGCATTGTTGGTAGAGTTGTGAATTGATACAACCATTCTGGAGTGCAATTTGGAACTATGTCCAAAGGGCTATAAAACTGTGCATAATTATAGACTTAGTTCTCCTCAGTAATACAATGATCCAAGACAATTCCAAAAGTCTAGTGATAGAAAATGCTAACCACATACAGAGAAAGAACTATAGAAAGAACTAAATACAGAGCAAAGCATATTATTTCTCTTTTTGTTTGTTTTTTCTTTCTAATGTTTTTTTCCCTTTTGTTCCGATTCTTCTTTCACAACAACTAGTGTGGAAATACGTTTAACAGGATTGCACATGTATAGCCTATATCAGATTGTTTGTTGTCTTGGGCAGGGGAAGGGAAGGGAGGGAAGGAGACAAATTTGGAACTAAAATCTTACAAAATGAATGTTGAGAGATATCTCTATATGTAATTGGCAAAAATAAAATACTATTAATTTTAAAAAGAAGAAGATTCATTTTAATCCTAGGGAGAGCCTAATGCCAAAGAGAGGAAACAGACTTTTCTTGCACTCTGGCTCACTACCCCTACCCCAGAGTTCTGGAGAAAATTCTCTTAAACAAAACTCAGGCACATCTTGTCTCTAGAGTCTCCCCAGATAGTATTAGCAGTTCCTTATAGAAGAGTACTCAATGTGCAAAATAAATATCAGGTATAGGACAGCTATTTATTTCCTCTGACACAAAAGAGATGCTTATATAATGGGGAAGAGGGGAGGCTGGTGAGAAGGCACAATATTCTCAACAGATGCAATCCCCTCATGGACTTCAAAGCATATGCAGACAATCTATAACTAACCACATAAGAAATAGGAGCTTTTCTGAATGTCTGGAGAGCTGGAACATTCAAAAGAAAGTGATCAGCTCACTCAAAGTTTTTACTGATCTTAATCTCTGCTTGTCCATGTTCCAATGTATTGGTAAGGAGAGGGGCCTCAAATTTTTAGAGCAAGGGCTGCCATCATGTTACCCATGAGGGTATGGCTTTGTTGTTGCTTTTGTGCCTATGGTATCTATTCTTTCCTATTTTAGGAGGAGATCTGGAGATAGCTACAATCTTGTGAACTTTGAAGGTCAAAATGGTGAACCACACCACAGGTCCAAGAGCCAGAGTCCATGCCCAGTTTTGCCAGCCAGGCCAGCAGTAAAGCCCCTGAGCAGTCCAGGGGTAGCTACTCATTCAGCAAACAATCCACACTCTTGTTTGTATCACTGCTACGCAGAAACTGCTTCAAGTATGAGCCCACTCTCCCCAGGGACGAGGGTGGCATAGGGTAGTAGGCCCCCAGGGATGAGGGAAGGGGGATGTTTTTACTTTTATTCTTGCTATTGCTTCATAGTAAATGCAGCTAGGTTATAACTAATATGTTTGAATAATGCAAAATGTGATTTAGTGTGAATCATAAAATACCAGATCACATTAAATCTGAGCCAAACTTGAATCAATGAGATGAATGGAAGCTATATGAGGGTTTTAACATGCTGCTACATCATTCTGCCCTTACTTACATGATCATGTGCAAATGTGACCTGCGGTTGTATGCCATATTGCCAATGGTGATTTGTTTGGTTTGGGTAATTTTTAAGACCCTTTAACAATAAGGACAAAGGAAGAATACTTCACTTGGAAACATTGCCAGTGTAAAAAAAGAAGCTTGTTATTACATTAGAACAAAACTTTGTTGTAATTGAATGGTATGAAAGAGAAGGGAAGGAAAAGGAATAAGTGTTTCTAGAGTGTCTGTTATGTTCCAGACACCATGCTAAGCACTTTTACAAATATCATCTCATTTGAGCCACACAACAACCCTAGGAGGGAGGTGCTATCATTACCCCCATTTTACAGTTAAGGAAACTGAAGTGGATAAACATTAAGTGACTTGCCCAGGGTCACACAGTCAGCATGTGTAGGAGGCTGGATTTGAACTCAGATCTTTATGACTCCAGGCGTGGCACTCTATCCACTTCACCACCTAGTAGAAATAATGTCATAGTAACTCTAAAATAGGAGAAGATGTCAGATTGCCTAAATCTGTAGTGCAGAATATTATACAGCACCGGAGTGAAGCAGAAAAACAAGGCAAAGTTGCATCCTTTTTCTGTGGTTTGCGAATGATGGCAAGAAAGAGAAGAGTTGCAGTGCTAGAAAGGGAGCCTCTTTTAGGTATATAGGTTGAAGCCTGAGATCAAAAACACATTCCTCTTAACAGAGAAGCCATTCAAATGAAAGCTAAAGGTTTATTTAAGGCAGTGAAAGAAAATGGAAATGAAGTGACTCGTGAAGACACCTTTAGTGCCAAGGCTGATTGGCTTGCTCACTTTAAAATGGAGTTCAATTGCATAATGCTGAAATTCCCAGAGAGGCAGCCACTGCAGATGAGGCAGCAGAGTGTTCTGATGCTTTGAAGAAAGTAGAGGAAGATAGTGAATATCCTGATCAACAGATGTTTAATATGGATGAAACAGGCTTGTTCTGGGAAAGGATGCCTTCTATAACATATTTCAAAGAAAGAAAAAGCTCAACTTGGATTTAAAGTGTCTAAGGGTCGCCTAATACTTTCATTAGGAAGTAATGCAGAAGGAGATTCTAATTAAATCCAATGTGTGTTAATTTGTCTCAAAATCCTTGTGCTCTGAGATGCTGCCATGATGGATCACTTCCAGTTCTTTGCTGGTCAAATAAGAAAGCATGTAAGAAAGAAAAGGGCACAAACATTTATTAAGTGCCTACTGTGTACCAGACATTGTACTCAGTACTTCAGAAATATTATCTCATTTAATCCTTACAATAACCCTGGCAGGTAGATGATCCTCATTTTACAGGCAGAGGTTAAGTGACTTACCCAAGTTCATATAGCCAGTACCTGTCTAAGGCTTGATTTGAACTTGGGGCTTCCTGACTCCAGGGCCAGCGTTCTGGGCCTATAGCACCTAATTGCATAAGTGACTAACGCTGCTTTTGACTAGTTCTCACATTGTTTTAGACCAGCTGTTTAAAAATATTACAAGGACAACGGTATCATGTTCAAAGCATCACTGATCTTAGATAAGGCTGGAAGTCAGCCACCTACGTGTGGTTCATTGTGTGAGAATGTGAGGAAGGAATTTGCTGAGACACAGCTAAAGTTCTCAGAACTTAGCACCTATTTGTAAAGATATAAAGAAAAAGCTGACGCTTCAGTCTAGGCAACTAAAATGTTTTAAGCAACAATGAGGACATTTTCATCATATCATCAGTGTAAACACAGCTATAACACACAGTAATTTTTTTAACTTTGTTTTCTATAACTATTGCTGTCATTTCACTTATGTCTGACTCTTTATGAGCCAACTGGGGATTTTCTTGGCATATTAGAATGGTTTACCATTTCCTTCTCCAGCTCATTTTACAAATGAGGAAACTGAGGCAAATGGGGTTAAGTGACTTGCCTAGGGTCACACAGCTAGTAAGTGTCTGAGACCGGATTAGAACTCATTTTCTCCATCACTTTCTTGAATTTAGAAAATTAACAAAATAACCAAGCAAGCCCTGATTTGTAGAGTTTGCTGATTTCTGAGGTATAAATACTAAATTCTGAGGTAGTAGATATGCTCAGTTTTCAGCATGAGCATTTATACCTTGGAGATCAGTAAATGCTACAAATCAAGACTTCATTTATTGTTTTGTTGGTTATGTAGACTTAGGAAAGTGACAGAGAAAAATGTGAGTGATGCAGATTAAATACAGGGCTAGTTGGTAAACATTCACCAGCACACCCTTGGAGAGATCCATGTCTCCCACGCGCCTGCCAGAACTCCCCTATGCCCTAGTACAGCAAAGGGACACAAGGAAATGTACAGATCAGGATCAATGGTGGTGTTTATGAGAAATGAAATTAGATCAGCCCAATGAAGTCTTTAGAAGATTAAAGTAACATGCTTAGAAAGAGATGCCAGTCACAGCTTGAAATTAGGTGAGGTGAAGAGGACTACCAGTTCCTCTGTTTCTGGTTTTTGTTTGTTTGTCTTTGCTCCAGCCACCTGAGCAAGCACCCTAAATAAAAGTCAGTCACCCCTTGCTGCCCCGCCTTGCTGCTTGCCCCTTCAACCCTAGCCTCTTTAATGTATGTGTATGTGTCTGTCTGTCTGTCTGTCTGTCTGTCTCTCTCACTCTCTCTCTCTCTCTCTCTCTCTCTCTCTCTCTCTCTCTCTCAACTAGGTAAAGAGGCCATTCTCTGCTTCATTTCTTGTTAAGCCTTAATCACTGACTGGGTGTTGCCTCAGTCAAACTGAGACCTGTTAAAGACCTTAGTTTGAAAAGGCCCAGGTCCCCCACTGCATCCTGGGCCATCTCTAGCTATCCTGATCTATATCCTGACAGTGGACCCAGATGGCTCCGGAGGGGAGAGTGAGGCTGGTGACTTTGCACAGCCCTGCCTCACTTAAATGTCATGGCCTCACCTCCCTGATGTCATGCTCCTCTTCGAGAATGAAGGACAAACTTTAGTCTCCCCAACAGAGCAGTTTAAAGAGGGGAACTACCAATGTTGGCATTGCTTCTGCACATCTAAGGTAAACCTGCAACCTCCCTCTTCTTTGTGTATTCTCGAGAGAGCCTTAACACTCCCTTCTGAAGGAAATACTCTCCAGTCCTGATCTCACGTAACCTTCGTTTCTGCCAAAGATGGAAAGAAAAACAACTCCCAGTTTCTTTGGAGACAGGCTCCCAACATACACTAATGCCCCTACGAATCTATGGTTTCATCCCTGTGGGTAATCCTGCCAGTGCTTAGCAAAATGTCTGGGACACAGTAGGTTCTTAATAAATGCCAGTTGACTGACTGACTGATGCAAATCACAACCCATTCATGCTTTTCCATCCTATGTGATTCTTGTCTACTGCATAAGTTTGGGGAGGGAGGATCCAACATGCTGGGGGGTAAGGAGTCTTCTTCAAGTGCTATTTATATTACAAGGATATACATGAAACATGCAGCCCTTCCTTCAGTCGCTGGGAAGTGGCAGAGCTGGGATTCGAACTCAGGTCCTCAGAGCCATTATCTTCCAACACACTTTGTGCCATTTTATTCTTTTCATTTTTGCTGGTAGTCGCTGAAGTACACTGAGTGCTCAGTTCAAAGGAAGTAGCAAAGTTCATCTAAAATGTCTATGCTTCTCAGTCTTCCAGGAAGATTGAAGGCAGGTGAAGAGAAAAAGCATTTTATTAAGCACCTATCATGAGCCATTCCAAGCTCACATTGGTCTGACCAGCCACAGTCAGACACGGTGTAACTTGAGTCTAGCATAGTGATGCCATTTTGGTCCTCTTTGAGAATGAAGGACAACAACCATTATGTGCCTTCAGGAGCTAATGCAAAATACTCTGTTTGGCCTTCAAAGCCCTTCATAGCCTGTCCCCCCACCTTTCCAGCCTTCTCGCACCCTTCTCCCCCCATTATGTACCCCTTGATTCTGTGCCCCTGACCTCCTGGCTGTTCCACAAATAAAACCCTCCATCTATGGGTTCTGATCTTCTACAACATTTGCTCTGACTGTCCCCTATTCCTGGAATGCTCTTCCTTCTCTGCTCTGACTACTGACATCTCTGGCTTCCTTTAAGTCCCAACTAAAATACCACCTTCTGCTAGAAGCCTGCCCCAAACCCTCTTAATTCCAGTGCTTCCCCTCTGTTAATTATTTCCTGTGTATCCTCTGTATGTGTATGTATGTATGTATTGTTCTTTAGGGTGACTAGGTAGCTCAGTGGATAGTACTGGGCCTAGAGTCAGGAAGACCTAAGTTCAAATCCAGCCTCAGATGCTTACTAGCTGTATGATCCTGAGCAAGTCACTTAACCCTATTTGCCTCAGTTTTCACACCTGTAAAATGAGCTGAAGAAAGAATGGACAAACCCACTCCAGTCTCTTTGCCAAGAAAACCCCAAATGGGGTCAGGAAGAGTCAGAAATGACTGAACAACAACATTGCTTGCTTTATAAATATATATTTGTTCATTTGTTGTTTCTCCCATTGTATTTAAGTTTCTTAAGGACAGAGGCTATCTTTTGCATTCCCAGTGCCTCGCACATAGTTGGCACTTGATCAATGTTTATTGAATTGAATCAAATGTGCTGGGCCCTGTGCTAAGTGCTTACAAATGTTATCCAATTCAGTCTTCTATAACAGGTGCTGATAAGGGACTGCTGGCATCAGGGACTGTTGTGTTTGCTTAGGCTTAACATGGGCACTGCAGGGTGGAATGAAGGGTGTCCTATGAAATTATATTCCATGCTGCCTCTGGGCATGAAACCAATTCTGAGGAGAACCATCCTTCCATTTTACTTCAGTTTCGTTGAATTTAGAACCTCAGATCTTTTTGAGGAGGGATTATTTCATTCTTTGTGCTTGTAGTCACAGAGTCTAGTTCAATGCCTGGCACAGAGCAGAAGTTCATAAATATGTGTTGATGGATTGTTTCTTTTGACATATTTATAGTGAGAACATAAATTCTGAAATAGCTTAGTTCCTTTGGTAGTAATGTAGTCTTGTAGAAGCCCCTGCAAAGCTCCTTCCCACTCATGCTATCAGATTAGTCCCTAGAAGATGGCTAATTGCTTCTCCCCTCAGGGCTCCAGGGGTAACCCTGTGGAATTTGGGGGTGTCTAGTACAGTACTGCTGTTCACAAGTCCCAACAACTGTGCTTCCTATTGATAACATTGATAAACAAGAATTATATCATTTTAATTGAAATTATTTACTGAAATGGTTGCTGAATCAATAAGCATTTAGGTGCTTACTTTTTTGTTGTTCCTCATTTTAGTCATGTCTGACTCTTTGTGACCTCATTGGGGTTTTCTTAGCCAAGATACTGTAGTGGTAGTAGGTCTATTTCCCAAAGAGATCAAAAAAGGGAAAAGGACCTACATGTACAAAAGTATTTCTAGCAGCTGTTTTCGTAGGGGCAAAGAATTGGAAATTGAAGGGATGCCCATCGATTGAGGAACAGCTAAACAAGGTGTGGTATATGAATATAATGGAATACTATTGTTTCATAAGAAATGATGAGCAGGCAGATTTCAGAAAAACTTGGAAAGACTTAGATGAACTGATGCAGAGTGAAGGGAACAGAACCAGGATAACATTGTACTTACTAACAGCAACATTATACAATGATCAATTATGATACATCTAGCACTTCTCAGCAATACAACAATCCAAGACAATTCCAAAAGACTCATGATGGATAATGCCATCCACATGCAGAGAAAGAACTATTGCATATTGAAGCAGACTATTGTCACTTTCTGGTGGTAGAAAGTGCACTGACTCTAAAGGCAAAGGACATGGGTTCGAGTCCCACCTCTGCCCCTGATTTCCTATACTACCTTGGACAAACCACATGGCCTCCCTTTACTTCCATTTCCTCCTCTATAAAGGTAAGGTTCCTTTCTCTTCTGGAGCCATGCTCCTCTGGAACCATACTCAGAGTCTTTCCTGCTTGGAAGAACCTACCAGGGATATGAGTTCACTGGGATGGTCCTAGAGAGCCCTAGGTCATCTCCTCCTAATGGTGAAGCATTAGAGTATTATTTTAAAATCTCTTATCGCTAACACTTGGCTCCAAGCACAATGGCATCTGGCTGCCTATTCACTAAACTGGCTGGAGTCCCAGAGTTCAGAGACCTGCCACTCCCTAACGGGTTTTCCCCCTTAAATTTTCTTTTCAAATAGTCGCCAATAAGCAAAAGCATTTCAACATTCAAAGAATAACAAAAACAGAATTATGTAAGAAACCATGAACTTCTTTAGTTTGTTATGTAAGTATACATTGTGTTTAACATGGTAGTAACAAAGTTGCCCTGTTTGTATCCTCTTACAAACCTTTCATTTTCTTCTGTGTTTTTACTGTTTGATTGATGTTTCTTTCTTCCATATTTCTTCTTTCCTTCCTTTCCACTGTCCACTAACTCACATCCTCCATTCCACAGATACCCTCCTTTGTAATAAAAATGTAAGCCACTTCTCAGACTTCTCCTGGACAGAAGGGTCAATGAGATTCAGAGAACTGAGGATATCCACCTTCCTGGCTTCAAGCTCTTCCACCTCTTGATGGCAGAGGGCAATTCCAGCTTCTGCAAAGATGAGGACAGATCACTCAGGGGCTCATCTCTCCTGAGAAAAGTGACCCCCTAATCAAGCAGGGAGCAGAGGGATGAAATATCCCTGCTTCTCACTGAGCATCCATAGGGTAACCACAGTCATGAACCACAGGAGTGAAAAATGTGAGCCAGCAAGCAGACCAGGACTGGCCAGATGATGCCAAGAACTGATTGGCAGAGAAAGGTGTGTGTGGGGTGAGACAGTTAGGCTGCTCCAAAGCCCACTTTGTCCCCTTTGACCCCCTTGCCAGGACTAGTCCATGGAGCCTGACATGGAGGCCTTTGCTCATCTGACCCAATACTGTATTTCCTCTCTGAGAGTGCAGCAATGGGTGGAGGAAGAAGATAAAATGGACTCTCATGACCTTCTGTGGGGTCACCTCAGCCTGCAATTGGAAGCCTGTCCTTTAAATGTTTATCTATGGATCTATTTCCAACACCTTTTATATGTTGGCTTCCCCCATTAGGATGTAAAGTCATTAAAGAAAGGGATTTTCTTTCTGCTTGTATTTGTATCCCCAACTCTTAGCAGAGTGCATGACACATAACATTCAGGGGTGTGTGTGTTAGGGTCCATTATAAGGGAGTGATGTGTCTCCAGTTGGGCTTTGGCTAGCTTGGGGGACATTGAGGATATAGGTACTAGATGTCTTCTAGTCTATGGAAAAAGCTGGAAGCCATAACTACCTTAGCATCCAGTAACAAAAGACACACCCAGCTCCTTTCCACATGCCCTTCTGTTACTAACTTTTCTCAAGTCAGATTGAAAAGGAAAGGTCCAGGCGTATGCATGTATTAAATATATGTCACATCTAACATATAATAATACTATAACATTATTACATATAATTATAACATGCTAATATATAAAATAAATATATACTATATGTAGGTTGTGTCTATTTATAAACACATGCATATATGTGTGAGTTCTGCATATGCATTCAGGATGATTATATGTGGCTTACAAATATTCTTGCCTCTGGCCCCCTCCCAGCTTCTGCTGAGGAAAAATACATCTTCTGTCTTTTTAAGGAATGTGTTTTGATTGTTAGGAAGTTTTTTACATGACATGGGGTTATATTCTTCCCCAAAGGGGAGCTGCTTTCCCCTACTCCTCACAATCGTGTCTCTTTCTAGCCTTGTGACATTGGGTGAGTCACTTAATATCTCAGGGCCTTGATGACCTCTAAGATCCCTTCCAGTCCTAAATCAATGATGCTGTCAACCCTACTTTGGGCCCAAATTCAAAGTCCTTGCCTTCTTTTCCATATAACTTCCCCCTCGCTTTCAATTCTTTATCCTTTTAAATTCAGAATGCTTTCCCTCAACAAATCACTTCAACTGCACTGAAAACAAGAGAGTATAATTAGTAAAAATAAAACAAAATAAACATGGTTGGTTGGTTGGTCCAACCAGTAAAAACATAGTAGTATCATAAAAATATATCAGAAGCAAGTAGTTCAAATCCAAGGCCCCAAGAAAGCCACTTCTTCTCTCAGCCTATTGACAACAGAAGGTTGAAAGTCCAGCCCATTCTGCCCCTGACCCTTACTCCAACCCTGAGGTTAATCTACAGAAGCTGGAAATGTAGGGGTAGAAATTCATCCATTAGTCAGCATCAGAAAGCCAGGACCAATTGCCCAAAAACCTAGCTTGATCCCAGAACTCTACTTTTATAGAAGGTGTGGTCCCTCTGGGTCTAGAAGGACAAGGACCAAATAGAGTTAACAAACCAGGACGCAGAAATAGACAAATCCAGAAGACAGAAGCATAGCACAGGCTTGGGAGCTACTCTCCTGACCCCTCCACTTTCAATGGCAGGCTAGGTCCCCAGAGAGCAGCTGCTTTTCACCCCATAGGGCTCTGGGAGACCCTGAGGGGCTGGGAGAGTGTGTCTCTCTAAGGCTCATGAGCCGGGATCTGTGAGCTTCCCCCACCGATTATCAACTGAATATCCATTAGGCAGCCAGAGGGCTTTCTTTTTGTTAGGGTTACCTGTTGTCTTTCTACTTCCACTTCCACTTCCAATTCCAATTCAATTCCAATTCAAATGTGAGTGCTTTGAAGATAGGAGCTAGTGGTGTACTTTAGCTCATCCAATTTAAATTTTCAGTGTGAGCCTTTATACTTCAGAAATCCACAAATGCTACAAGTCAGGGCTTGGTTTATTGTCTTACTGATTTCTAGAATCAAGAAAGTGATAGAGAAAATGTTGATAATGCAGATAAATTTACAAAGTGTAGCCTGCACACATTTTTTTTCTGGAAAGCCCATTGTTAAACATTTTCTCTACCAGGGGTATGCTCCCTGGTAGGGGCTATTTTTGCCTCTCTAAATCTCCAGTTCTTGGAGCATAGTAAGCTCTTAATGAATGCTGACTGATTGATTTCATCTAGAAGAATAGTGGTCAGGATGAGGTTTTTGATGGGAAAGTCACAAGCATGGCAAATAGAATCATAGGAAATCCCTTGATCCATCCTTTCCAGGAATAGTAGTGTTGATTATTGTTTCCAAAGCCAGAAGTAGAAATGTAAAAAGCAGATGAGGGAGGAGGGCAGCATATTTACATGATTTGCCCCAGGCCACACAGGTAGGAAGTATGAGGGGCAGAATTTGAACCCAGGCCCTCTGACTCCTGGTGCACTGTTCTTTCCATTGTACTGTGCTGCCAGTTGAACCCACACACTGGGTTGACTCTGGTCCTATTCTATGTTCTAAGGAAACTTCCAGCTCTGGTGTTCTTGATTCTGTATTCTAAGAAGCCTTCAGAATTTGTCTCAGAATCCTCTGCAGGAAAGGTACAGGGGCCTCAGGTCTCATGCAGTCACTCAGGTTAACACATTCACTAGAGAATGGGCTTTCTTTAACCCCACAAAGATACAAAGGACTCATTCCTAGCCCATAAACAGTCAAGATAAGTCTTCTTTCATCTCTAATGGGATCCATCTCTTCCAAAGACCTATATATCATCCTGGGGATAAGAATCCCTTGCAAGGGGAAAGTCCCTAGCATTCCCTTCCAAAAATCAAATAAAATACCCCTCCAAAGAGCCCCCTACCTCTGTTAATCAAGAGTACTACCCTGAAACTGAAATTCCCCAAAGCATAAAAAGAATTCAGAGTTTCTAGCAAGTCAAGCAACTCACTTTCCCCCAGAGTCAGTCCTATGTTTATAATGCCACCTCCAAGTTGAGCCCCAAACCTCAAGTCAGGGGGGAATTTCAAGGTAGCTAGGGGGCCTAGAAATAATCCCCTCTTGTAGGGCCTGCTTTTCCCATAATTCCCAGTAAGGGAAGGGAAGGTCCAGGTTGACCCCAGTCTAGGAAAGCTAATGTTGCCAATGCCACTACCCTTTTGGGCACCATCCCTGAAGTTCCCAACCTGGCCCAGGAACTCCTCACTGATCTGTCACTACCTGTGCTCATTGACATCTCTGTTGACATCTTGGATGCATCCAGCACGTGTGCCGGTTTTCCCTCCAGGGAACCAAGTTCAATTCTCCAGGTGTGGCCCCTCTCCTGTCTTCATCTCTCTATATAGCTTTCATTCTGGCTGTCTGCCTTTCCTGTAGTCTCTGCTCTCCCTTTCAAGAGCCAAGCCAAGCCCAAACTCAAGTCCATAGGCCATAAGCATAAATTGACCTTTAATCCATCAATCGCCTTTGATGTGATATATGAAGAGAAAAATGGTGAATTTGGGCCGGGGTGGGGCAGTTGATTTCATGGCTTATGAAATAGCTAACCTTGTCAAGGGAATTTAATACCTCATTAACCCCAACCTTCTAGAGATATAATGGGAGTTCCTGGGGCATTTCAGCCTTTCGGATGGAAAAGAAATTGCCATGTGGCCCTGAAACTAGAGGACCCACTGATTTATAACAGCAAGAAATGTTCCAAATATATAGTAATATAAATAGTAGTGTAGGATTCCAGATTTAAAGCTGGAAGGGCACTCAGAAACTATCTAGTGCAATGGCTTTGTTTTACAGATGAAGAAACTGAGGCTCAGAGAGTTTAAATGACTTGTCCATGTGAGTGTTAGAAATGGGACTTGAATCTAGACCTTCCTATCTCTATCTGACTCTATCTACTAGTGACAGATATACTTCTCCACCCCTTCTTGGCAAAAGCCCAGGCTGACACTTATGGGGGAAGAGCATTGAACTCAACCAGCCCCAATAACAGAGTATAAACACTTGTTTATGAAAAGCAAAACCAGCTTTGCAGGACCAGTCATCTATGCCAAAAGAAGGTGGGTCCCATGTAGTGAACCCTATTCCTCAATTCAAGAAGGGCTTTGAAGCCACCTGATGGAGAGTAGAAAAAATGCCACAGTGGTGCCTAGAGGAAGGACCAAATGGTGGGGAGACCTCTCAAAGATGCTTTGCTGTAACTCAGGGGCTTCTGACAATCCTGTCAAAGATAAAACCTTTTCTTTTGGCTTGTTTAATGGAAAGCCCAAAAGATAAGGTGGCATGGCTTAGCTAGAGACACCCAAAGGAATGAAAGAAGCATTTATTAAGTACCTACTGTGTGCCAAGCACCATGCTAAGTGCTTTGCAAAGATTTTTCCCCAGTGGAGGGTAAGGCCAGGACCACAAGGGAAGGGTATTAATAGAGGAGCCCAATGAGCCTTTCATACTGGAGCCAGATCTAGCCTCTCAAAACTAACTTACTCCCACAACCTACTGACACTGGGGAAGGAAACAACACCAAGGATGTTGCCAAGAACCCTCAAGCATGATAGCCTTCAAAGGAAGAGAGAGTCCACTATGGTCTAGGAATCCTAGATCCATGCTTTTGTGTGACTCAAGGGTGGATAGTCAATCAGCATGGGAGTTCCTCAGTCTTAGGGATATAGCTGCTTGATCAGCTTGGGGATCATCTCTGCGGAGATGAATGCTCTGTAATCTGAGCCTCACAGAGATTTTAGAGGGAAAGAAGGAATTCTGTTCAGGTGGGTTTTATTGGTTTCCTGTCCTTGAAATAATAGGCAGGAAAATACCAATAACCAAGGAAACAGGAATTCTCTAGGCCGGAAAGTTCCAAGCAAAGAAGTTTCTAAGTTTGGTTGGTAGGGTTTAGAGAGAAGGGGCAGGACAGAAAGAAAGAGGAAGTAGTTATCAGATAGAAGCAAGCAGTATTATTAGAGAATAGGTGGTCTCTTGGTCAAAGAAAGCCTAGTGGAAAGCCTAGAGGAAAGCCAGAGATTGTTTCAGACTATAAGACCTGAGATAATCCAAACTGGTCAGATGTGAATATGCACACAACAGCAAGGTCAACAAAGAAAGCTTACCTGAGAGAAGTGAGCAGAAACCAGAATACTGCACACAGTAACAACAATATTGTGTCATGATCAGCTTTGATAGACTTAGCTCTTCTCAGCAACACAGGGATCTAAGACAATTCCAAAAGACTCATGATGGAAAATGCTATCCACCTCCAGAGAAAGAACTATGGAGTTTGAATGTAGATCGAAGTATACTATTTTCCCTTCTTTTGTTGTTTTCTCTTTCTTGTGGTTTTTCCCTTTTGTTCTGATTCTTCTTTCATAACATGACTAATGTGGAAATACATTTAATATCATTTGTACATGTACACCTATATCAGATTACATGCCATCTTAGGGAGGGAGGAGGAGAGAGAAGGGGAAAAAATTTGGAACTCAAAAACTTATAAAAGCGAATATTGAAAACTAAAAAGAAAGAAACAAAGAAAGCTTGGGAATCAGTCTAGCCTCCCAACAGAAAAACCAGCTGTTAGATTCATAAAGAAACAAAAGGGGAAATGAGTACACAAACTAAAATAATGCAACACAATGAATAAATATTATGCAGACATGGAATGTGACCCCAAGTCCCCAAAAGAAAATTCCATGAGACCACCAAAAATAATGGAACAACAGCAAGAAATTTCAGAACAGTTCAAAAGAACAATGTTTTTAATTGAAAGATGCAGGAATGGACATTTGGAATGAAATTAAGGATTGAAGTCAATATGATTAGTGATAGAGTAGGAAATTTGAACAAATCACAAAGAAGCTCTCTGAAAACATCAGATTTCAAACTCAAATTATAGAAGTAGATGAATATTCGGCAGAATAGTGTCAGTGGATGAAGAACATATTAGAAGAACACATGAGTTTTACATATGTCAAAGTGACTGATAACTTTCAGGTTAGGATGAGCATAATTTGAGCATTGTGGTCCAAAAGAGGGACTTTCTTCAAAAGGAAGTCATTTGAGTTGCCTCGTTGTGAACAGGACTGTTTCATTCTTTGCAATTGCATCCCCAGTACCTAGAACTGTGCCTGGTGCTTTATTCTTATTGACTGACTAATCAACCATTAGTCTTCCAGAAAATCACAATGAATTGAAAAGCCTGAATTCAATGGGGAGGGAAGTTATACCAAAAACTTGTCCAGAAATATTGGAAACAGAGGACAAAGTACCAATTGGTGAGATCCATGGATTGCAAATGGAAAGAAACCCTAACTTTCAATGACCAAGGAATATAATTGTTAAATATCAGAATTTCAGTGTCAAACAACAACTAACATGGGCAAGTGGAAGAAAGATCTTTTACTATCAAGAAAAATCCTTTCAAAAAGCTCAAGGCTATTTCTTTTCTACAAGAAATCAGATTTTGGAATAGGATATTTCAAAAAGCAGAGAAGATCAGGATGCACCCTCAGATTAATGCATTCTTCAAAACTGAAACTAAACCTTAATGGGAAAAGATAGACTTTCAACAAAAGAGAGTCTTTTGAGTTATTCCCTCAGAAGAAACCAGAGGTAAAGAGGTTATTTGATATGTGAACACGTACAATGGGAGAAACACAAGAAAGATAAGTAAGTACGGTGGACAAAAAAAGAATAAACAATGAAGTCAACTTTCTCATGCTTCTAGGCAAGCCAAGACTTTTCTTTAATTCCCCTATTGGCTGAGAGCCAAAGAGAAAACAAAGAGAAATCGTATAAGGACAAAAGAATCTAAAGGGCTAAAGAACCCACATTTCTTCCCAGGTGAATCTGGAAAAAGTGAGGGAGGGGCCAAAAAGTAACACAGAGAGAAGTTACCTAATCAGGGAAAGAGGAGGCAAAAAACATGGGTGGGGAAAGAGAAGCTGGAGGTGCACCCCCACGTAGCCTGTAGTTCAGACAAGAAAGCTAAGAGGTCTGCCTTTGGCGCTGTTAAAGAGTGGAAGATAAGAACAATATTGTTGTTATTCAGTCTTTTTCAGTTGGGTCCAACTCTTCATGACCCCATTTGGAGTTTACCTGGAAGAGATACTGGAGTGGTTTGCCATTTCTTTCTCCAGCTCATTTTTACAGATGAGGAAACTGAAGCAAATGGGCTTAAGTGGTGTGCCCAGGGTCACACATCTAGTAAGTGTCTGAGGACAGATTTGAAATCATGATCATCAATCTTCCTGACTCCAGGCCTATCACTCTAACCACTGTACCACCTGGATGCCCTGGGGTAAGAACAAAATAAGTGAAGCAAGGGGAGGGAAGGAGGCAGACCTCATCCTAGGTGAGAGAAAAATGAAATACATTCACATAGGGTGGGATGGGAGGAACAGATACTTTAGGCAACCCACTTTTTCGAATTGGAAGAATCCATGGGTTCTATATAAACCAAAATGACTTTTAGGATAAGATGAACAGATCTGAACAGAGTCTGAATATCACAGGTGTCCAAGAAAAACATAATACATGGGAAAGCCTGAATACCATAGCACAGAAAGTAACGTAACAATGGTAATAGTAATTCATATAGTTCTTTAAGGTTTGAAAAGCACTTTACAAATATTACCTTATTTGATCCTCTACAACAGCCCTGGGAGGGAGGTGCTAATATTATCTCCACTCAACAGATGAGGAAACTGAAGCAAAGGTTAAGTGACTTGCCCAGGTACACACAGCCGGTAAGTACCTGAGGCCAGATTTGAACTCATTTTTTCCTGACTCCAGATCTAGCACTCCAGTCACTGTGACATGTGGTGGCTAATAATTAATGATAATAATAGATTGCAAAACACTTTGCATACATTGTCTCATCCGATCCTCACAATAGTCCTGCCTACATCAGGCTGATCCTCGGTATTTTGATTGTATGTCTCTCTTTCTACCTATGGAGGCCCTCACTCCTAACCTGGAAAATTGTCTCTCACTCTTTTGTAAGCAAGAACTAGCAGCATGCTCTTTGAGGTGGGCCCCGCTGCACAATCTGTCCTGGAGCCTCACCCCAAGATGGAATTGGATGAGGTCCATCCAGCAGATACCCTATGTGTGGTGTAGACCTTAGCTCATGAGTCTACATTCCTGGTCCCAAAAGCATCCCCCAGGAACATGAGACTTCTGAGACTTGGGATCTGTAGTGGTTTAAAGCCCCCTCTGGTTGAAGGCAAACCTTAAGGTTAAACCCTTGTTAGTCCTCTTCTCTTCCAAAGTCATCGAAGTCCAGTGGCAAGACAAAAGTCAAAACAACTGGCAATGGCCCATGTCCAGACACATGGTGGTTGAAGCCTGAGATCCCTTAGAGTATGCTCCAGAGCATGGCCTCAAGCACCTGGGGGATGAGGTGTGGATAAGAAACCCCTTTAGAAACAGCCCCTCCATTTGGGGGAAGAGTGAGCTCATTATGAACGACTTCTATTTTCTTAGTAAAGTAGAGAGGGAAGGGGCAAGGAGAAGTGTGGAATCAAATACAAACCCCTCTTTTTGGTATTTAAATCCCCTCACAACCTGACTCCAGCCTACCTTTCCAGGCTAATTACACATTACTACCATGTATGTCCTCCAAAATCTAGCCTACCTGGCATTCTACTGTTCTTGACATATGACACTCCATCCCCCATCACTGTGTCTTTGCCTAGGCTGTCCCTCATGCCTGGATTGCCCTCCCTCCTCACTTCTACCTCCAAGAATCCTTAGTTTCTTTCAAAGCTGAACTCAAATGCCACCTTCTACACAAAGCCCGCGTTCTTTCCCTCAGCTACCGCTGCCTTTTGCGCCCAAATTACTTTGTATTTAATTTGTATATACTTACATGATAGCCCTATCCCTCTCTTCCCCAAATAAAATCTAAGCTTCTTATGGGGAATGGACTGTTTCATTACAGTAGGAAAAATACTGGATTTCTAGTCAGAGGGTCTAGGTTCCAATCCCAGCTCCAAAGCCTGTGTGACCTGGTATGTCATTTAACCTTTCTGGTCTCCGTTTCTTCATCTGTAAAATGAGGAGGTAACAGTAGATAACTTTCTAAGTGGTCTTCCAGCTCTTTGGAATCCTAAATATCTCTTTTATGCACTAACAGGAGAGATCAGTAGACAAAAGATTTGGAATAACCTTTATGGGGAGATCAGTACACAATTAGTCAACCAGGAAAATATAAATAAGAGAGGCCAGGCAGTGACAAAGAGGCATAGAAGGCTGTACTTGGAGTGAGGAAGACCAGGTGATCGAATCCAACCCTAGCCATGTGCCTTGTGCTGTTCACTTAACTTCTCAGTATCTCTTTCCTCATCTGTAAAAAGAGACTGAATGACTTCTAAGGGGCCTTCCACCTTATGATTATGGTGTAGTAAGGACCCCGTCGAGTTTAGAAAGTATAAATGTGGAGTGGACCAAGAGTTTATAGACTGCATTAGTTAGTCAATAAGCATTTATGAGAGGCCTACTATGGTGCTAGGTCTCCCTCTGGTGGTAATCTATGGCCAAGGAACAGGGAGGGAAGAAAGAAGGTGGGTGGTGGGTGTGACCCACAGTTGAAGATTGCCAGGCTGGGAATGGCAAAAAAGGGAGCAGGGGTGGGGCAAGAGATTAAGGATGGAGAACAAGACGTGGCTGAACCAGTTACCTGTGAAATCAAGCCTGGGAAAGAAGAGAAGTAAGGTTTGAGAGTGAGACAGAGGCTTTGATTGATGAAGGGTGGTTCATAATCCCAAGAGAGGAATTTCAGCGATCAAGGTCCTGTTCTAAGGTCAGCCGTGACATTAATAATAATAAAAACAACAATATTTTATAGGTAAGAGGCTAATGCCAAATAGGTTCATTATTTTTTTAAAAAGAAGGCACACTTGAATGTTAAAGGTTTGTCATAAAATTATAATATTGTATGTAAAGGTTTGCGATGCACTTTACGTATAGCAATTCATTTGGTCTTCACAAGAACCTTTTGGGGTAGGTTGCTATTATCATCATCCCCATTTTGGAGATGACCAGGACACAGAGAGGTTAATCAACTTATCCAGGGTCACACAGCTAGTAAGTGTCTGAAATTAGATTTGAGCTTAGGTCCTCCTGCCTCTTAAGTCCTGCATTCCATCCACTGTGCCACCTGCTTCTGTACTACATTCAAAAGCTAAGTCAGACTGTGATTTCCTCTATTCCAGAAGCTGCTCTGACATTCTAAGGTCCCTTCCAGTCCTGATATGCCCAATTCTAGGATTCCCAGCACCCTCCCTCCCTTCTACCTCTAGGATTCAATTTTGGGGGTGCAGATTTGTGATTATATCGATGTAGGAAACTCCCAATGAGGAAAAGTCCTCTCCCAAAGCCAACTAGAAACAATTCTACAATATATCAAGATGGTCTATGTAGAGAGATCTAGATAAATATAGGTCTAGTAGTCTTAGAGAGACTGCCTTGCCCAGAATCAAACAGCCGGTATGCCTCATAGTTGGGACTTGAACCCAGGTCTTCTTGTCTCTGAGGTTTTCTTTCTAACCATTGTACCATACTGTCTCTCATGATTCTACTAAGAAGTTACTTGTCTTTGATACAGAAGAGAGAAAAAAGAGTTTACCTAAGTGGTTGCAATCATACTTGGGGAGGGCAGAAAGGAATCCGGTAGATTGGTGGCACAGTAGATAGAGCGTTTGATTTGGAGTCAGAAAGACCTGAGTCCATATTCTGCCTCAGATACTTACTAGCTGTGTGAACCTGAGCAACTTCACCTCTTAAAAAAATTATGGTGAAGCAGTAAAGATCCAGTCAGGCTCAGAGACTATAAACGTTGAATGGACCCAATCAGAACTGTGGTAGGACTGCCTCTGCTGGTGATCTATGGCCAAAGAATGGAGGGAAAGGACAGGTGGAAAAGGTGAGATTTTTTTTTTTATAGATGGGAAAACTGATGCCCAGAAAGATTAAGTGACTTGCCAAGTCACACAGGTAGTAGTAATACTTAACCTCAGTCTGCCTATTTTCTCAACTGTAAAATGGGTTGTTGTTGTTTGTCCTTCATTCTCGAAGAGGACCATGACATCAGGAAGGTGATGCCATGACAGGAAAGTGAATTGGATTCAAGTGAAGCGTGCTGTGCAAAGTCACCAGCCTCACTTTCTCCTCCATCCAGAGGCATCTGGGTCCAGTGGCCAGATATAGATCAGGGCAACTCGAGATGGCCCTCAAAATGGGAATAATGACAGTATCTGCCTCCCAAAGTTGTTACAAAAATCAAATGAATTGACATATGTAAAGAGCTTTGCTAGCTGTTGTCTAGGGTAGGAGCTAGGGCATAAGAAAGATGATGTTAAAAAATCCTGGTTGGGATCTGGGATACAGATGTAGTACTGGGGCAGGGGGAGGACAGGGGAGGTAGCCCCTCAAAAGTGAGAAGTGTGCCCATTTGTCCCCCTTCATTTTTCATTAGGCATCAAGGAAAGATGGACTTGTGGGTGGGAAGCAATAAGAAAAATGTTGGGTGGGATCCAAGCTGGAGGGAGGAAAAGTCTCAAGCCTTGACAGAAATTCAATGGGAATTCACAGGATCAGAGCTGGAAGAGATCCCAGGGGCCATCCTGTCCACACTTAACAAAAGACACAAGTTAAGTGGCTTTTTGCACAGGTCACCCAGAGGTGGGATTTGAACCCCAATTTTATTTTTTGTGTATAAATCACTTAATTATTAAGATATCTGAGACAATGTCACCTTTTTAAAAAAAATTTTTTCCTCAGTTTCATGTAAAGATAAGTTTTAACATTCGGTTTTTTTTTAATTTTAAGTTCCAAATTTTCTTTCTCCCTCCTGCACTTCCCCCCTCCCTAAGACAGCAATTTGATATAGGTGATACAATGAACTTCCATTTTAAAAGGGAGAATAAGCATTTTGTGTGTGTCTGTCTCCTCTCCTTTCTCTCTTTTCTCTCTTTGTGTGGGCAACCAGGTGGCACAGTAGATAAAGAACTAGACACGCAGTCAGGAAGATCTGAGTTCCAATTCTGCCTCAAATGCTTACTAGCTGTGTGACCCTGAGCAAGTCAGTTAACTTTTATCTGTCTCAATTTCATCTGTAAAATGGACATCGTAATAATGCATTTAAAACACTAATACATATATTATATAATATAAATGGTAGCTATTATTACTCACTATTTCATATCAGGGACTGTCTCACTTTTCTGGAAGGCAGAACTGGAAGGGGCTATCACACTGGCAGCCTGATGGACGGTGAGAAGGAAGCTGATCAGCCCATGAAGGCACAGGATAGTGGAAATACTCCAGTTCTTCAAAATTACTGACTGTGAATGAGAAGAGCAGGAGGAGAGGAACACAGTATTTCACCTTTTGGAGATAAGGAAAAAGAAAGACATTGGCTAAGTTCCCCAAGGATACCAATGGCAGCCCCACCAGTCAGGAGTTGTTGCAGCTGATGTGTGAGCAGCCCGCCAAGAGGAGGATGTATATAAGAGAAAAGAGTCCACCATGCATCTTTGCCTTTCAGAGGAAAAGGTCTGGGTGGAGGCTGGAGGGAGGAGAGCCCCTACTAACACAGTCCTTGAGTGAGTAGATGGAAAAAGCAGAAGGTGCAAGAACCGAAATAAATAATAAATGAATGGATGGATGAATAGAAAAATAAATTAATAAATGAATGGATAGATGGATAGATGGATGGATGGATGGATAAATAAGTAAATAAATGAATCATCAATAAAAGGAGGAATAGCAGCAAAACAATACACACAATGACTACAAAGAATGATAACACCAAAAAGAAACCAAAACTGAAATTAGGATGACCAAGCTTGGTCTCAAAGAATAGATAGGAGACTGCACATCCCTTCTTCTTTACAGAGGTGGGGGACTAGGGGCATGGAACACCACATATAATGTTGGTTGTCTGATGTATAGTTTTCCAGAACTGCTTACCCCACCACCACCATTGCCATCATCATCTTTTTAAAAATTCTTTTTTTATATGATATGGCTCTCTGGGAAAGGAAAGAAGATGGAGATATTGAAAAAATAGAGGGGGGGTGGTTTAAGTATCCATTGAAATGTGTAAAATTAAAGAAAAACTAGATGCAAAAGATTGGGATGGAAGGAGATGGAAAGCCCAGTCTAATATCAGAAGCTATGACTTGTTCCTCATCTCTTCCATTTAGTTGTTTAGTCAATATATTTTAATCTATATGGGACTGGCTCAATCTATTGAGATGGGAAATATATTGAGATTCTGTGGAATGGGGAACACAAGCAAGGCAAATTATGAATCTGGATGGGAATTTTTCATAGATCCAAACCTGGGCTGATGTAACTAGCAGTCCTGGCACTGGGGCAAGCTGTTAGTAATAGAGTTAAGTCCTCTACACTGAAAACTAGGAACTGATTTGGGTAGAGGAACTGAGCCAGAGAACCTACAGTTTGGAGTGTCATCTAGTGGCTAGGATTGGTATTGCATCCTGATTGGTTGTGCCTCCACCCTCCCTTTCTGCCCCTGTCAATCAATGAATCATCGAGCATTTATTAAGCACCTACTATGTCCCAATCACTGTGCTAGGACTGGGGATACAAAGACAAAAGTGAAGATGCCCCTGCCCCTCAAGGGCCTTATATTCTATCACATAAAGCTAGCACTCCTTTAAAAGTGTATACACACACTCAGGATAACGTGACTGAAATAGGAACCAGGGAGAGAAAAAGCGCAAAATTTCAGAGGTGGAAATTATTTCAGTGACTACCACGTTCAGGGGTTCCTAACTTGGGGTCTGTGTACCTCAAAATGCTTTTTGTCACCAATAATTAGAGAAATGCAAATTTTAAAACTCTGAGGTACCACCTCATACTGTCTAAGGAAATTGGCTAAGGAAAATAACAAATTCTGGAGGGGATATGGTAAAATTGGGATGTTAATATATTGTTGGTAGAGTTGTGAACTGTTCAAACCATTATGGAAAGCAATTTGAAATTACGCCCAAAGAGATATCAAACTGTGCATTCCCTTTGATTCAGCAATACCACTACTAGGTCTATATCCCAAAGAGATCAAAGAAAAGGGGAAAGGACAAATATGGACAAAAAATATCTATACCAGCTATCTTTGTGGAGACAGAGTCTTGGAAGTTGGTGGGATACCTATCAGTTGGGGAATGGCTGAACAAGTTGTGGTATATGGTTGTGATGGAATACTATTATGCTATAAGAAATGGATAGTTTGGTTTAGTTTAAATAGTTTAGAAATAGATAAGGATAGTTTCAGAAAAATCTGGGAAGACTTGTATAAACTGATCCAGAGTAAAGTGAGCAGAACCAGGAGAACATTGTATATAGTAGTAGCAATATTGTAATGATGATCAACTGCGAAAGACTTAGCTTTATAGCTATTGGGGCAGCTAGGTAGTGCAGACGATAAAGCACTGGGCTTGGAGTCAGGAAGTTGTTGTTCAGTCGTTCCATAGTGTCCAACTCTTTGTGGCCCCATGGACCACAGCTTGTCAGGCCCTTCTATCTGCTACTGTTTCTCAAAGTCTGTCCAAGCTCATGTTCACTGCTTCCATGACACTATCTATCCATCTCATCCTCTGCCATCCCCTTGTCCTTTTGCCCTCTATCTTTCCTAATATCGGGGTCTTTTCTGATGAGTCCCATCTTCTCATTATGTAGCCAAGGTATTTCAGCTTCAATATTTGACCTTCCAGTGAAAAGCCTAAAGAAAATAATTTCTTTAAGTATTGACTGAGTTGATCTTGCTGTCCAAGGGACTTTCAAGTCTTCTCCAGTAACACCATTCAAAAGCATTGATTCTTTTGGTGCTCAGCCTTCCTTATAGTCCAGCTCTCATACCCATTTATCACTATTGGAAAAACAACAGCTTTGACTATATGGACCTTTATTAGCAAGATGATGTCTCTGCTTTTTAGTGTGCTGCCCAGATGTGCCATAGCTCTTTAGTTAAATTAAAGTGCCCTTTAATTTCATGGCTATACTCACCATTTGCAGTGATCTTTGAGCCCAAGAATATAAAATCTGACACCGCTTCCTTTCTTCTCCCTCTATTTGCCAGGAAGTGATAGGACCAGTTGTCAAGATCTTTTGATGTTAAGCTTCAAGCCAGATTTTACACTCTCCTCTTTCACCTTCATTAAGAGGCTTCTTAATTCCTCTTCACTTTCTGCTATCAGAGTGGTATTGTCTGCACATCTGATATTGTTGGTGCTTCTCCCGGCAGTCTTAATTCTAGCTTTTGATTCATCCAGTCTGGTATTTCACATGATGTACTCTGCATATAAGTTAAATAAATAAGGTAACAATATGGTCATACACCTTTGTCAATCTGAAGCCAAGCAGTTGTTCCATGTTCTGTTTTAACTGTTGCTTCTTGGCCTGAATACAAGATTTCTCAGGAGACAAGTAAGATGATCTGGTATTCCCATCTCCTTGAGGACTTGCCACATTTACAAAGACTTTAGTGTAGTCAAGGAAGGAGAAGTAGATGTTTTCCCGGAACTCCTTTGCTTTCTCCCTAATCCGGAGAATGTTAGCAATTTAGATCCTAGTTCTTCTGCCTCTTCAAAAACCAGCCTGCCCTTCTGATAGTTCTCAGGCCATATATCGCTGAAGCCTAGCTTGCAGAATCTTAAGTGTGACATTCCTTAAGTACAAACATTCTTCGGCATTGCCCTTCTTAAGATTAGGATGTAAAATTGATCTTTTCTAATCCAGTGGCCACTGTTGAGATTTCCAAATTTTCAGGCACATTAGATGAAGCACTTTAACAGCATCATCTTTTAGGGTTTTAAATAGTTCAGCTCGAATTCCTTCACCTCCACTTAGCCTTATGGTTAGCAATGCTTCCTGAGGCCCACCTGACTGAATTCTCCAGGATGTCTGGCTCTAGATGAGTAACCACACCATTGTGTTATTCGTGATGTTAAGATCTTTCTTCCTTTTTACTTTTGTGTATTCTTGCCACCTCTTTTTCATCTCTTCTGCTTCTGCCAAATTTGTACCATTTTTGTCTCTTATCGTGCCCATTTTTGCATTAAACTTTCTTTTGATATCTCTAATTTTCTTGGAAAGATCTCTTGTCTTTCCCATTTCATTATTTTCTTCTATGTCTTTGCACTGCTCATGTAAGAAAACCTTCTGACATCTCCTTGCTGTTCTCTGGAATTCTGCATTGAATTGAGTATATCTTTCACTTTCTCCTTTACCTTTCATTTTCCTTATTTCCTCAGCTATTTGTAGAGCCTCACCAGACAGTCATTTTGCTTTCTTGCTCTTCTTTTTCATTGGAATATTTTTTGTTTCTGCCTCCTGTACAATATTGTGAGCCTCTGTCCATAGTTCTTCAGGCACTCTACCTACTAGATCTAATACCTCAAATCTATTCATCATTTCTACTTTACATTCATAAGGAATGCTATCTAGGGTATACCTACATAGGCTGATGGTTTCCCTTATTTTCTTCAATTTAAGTCTGTATTTTGCAATAAGAAGCTCATGCACTGAGCCACAATCAGCACCAGGTCTTGTTTTGACTGATCCCATAGATCTTCTCCACCTTTGGCTACAAAGCATTATAATCAATCTGATTTCTATATCGACCATCTAGTGATGTCCATGTGTAGAGTCACCTTTTGGGTTGTTGAAAAAGAGTGTTCGCTATGACCAGCAAGTTATCTTAACAAAACTCTATTAGTCTCTGCCCTGCTTCCTTCCAAGACCAAACTTGCCCATTACTGCAGTCATCTTTTGATTTCCTCCTTTCACATTTCAATCCCCTACGATGAGTGTGACATCTTTTTTGGTATTATTTCTAGAAGATGGTGTAGGTCTTCGTAGAACTGATCGACTTTGGCCTCTTCGAGATCAGTGATTAGAGCATAGATGTGCATGACTGTGGTGTTGAACAGTTTGCCTTGGATTTGAACAGATATCATTCTGTCATTTTGGAGATTATACCCCAATACTTCTTTTCTTACCCTCTTACTGACTATGAGGGCTACTCCATTTCTTCTAAGGGGTTCTTGGCCACAGTGGTATATGTACTGATCACCTGAATTAAATTCATCCGTTCGCATTCATTTAAGTTCACTGACACCTAAGATGTCAATGTTTAATCTTTCCTTGTCCTGTTTGACCACATCCAGCTTATCTTGTCTTCCATTCCAGGCTCCCAATACCCAGATGCATCCACAGCTGAGCTTCCTTTCAGCTTTGGCCCAGCCACTTCATTAGTATTAGAAGTATTTAATAGGTGTCCTCCACTCTTTCCCAGTAGTGTATTGGACACCTTCCAACCTGAGGAGCTTGGTACTGACTGTTAATGAGGTTTGTCTATAAGGGTCTGACAAAAGGTGATCCACTGGGAAGGAAAGGGCAAACCACTTCAGTGTCTTTGCCAAGAAAACCCCAAATAGGGTCACAAATAGTGAGATGTGACTGAAACAACTCAACAACAAAGTGATAAAAAAAAGTGCTATTCAACTCCAGAGAGAGCACTTATGGATTCTAAGTGCAGATCAAAGCATTTTTCCTTATTTGGTTTTCTTGCCTCGTTTATTTTTTACAACACGGTTATTGTGGAAATATATTTTGATACTATCATACTATAAGATATGCTGAGCAGGATGCTCTCAGAAACACCTAGGAAGCCTTGCAAGAGCTGATACAAAATAAAATGTACTGTGAACAAAGTAACAGCAATATTGTGTGTAAGCTGATCAGCTGTGAATGACTTAGCTATTCTCAAAATACAATGACCCAAGACAACTCCAAAGGACTTTTGATGAAAAATGCTCTACATCCCCCAGAGAAAGAATTAAAGGTATCTGAATACAGATCAAAGCATTTTTAACTTTATGTTTCTTGAGGATTTTTTTTGTCTATGTTTTCTTTCATAACATGACTTTTATGGAAATGTTTTGCATGACTACCCATGTATAACCGATATCGAATTGCTTGCCTTCTCAATGAAAGGGGGTGGGGAGGGAGGAAGGGAGAGAATTTGGAACTCAAAGTTTTAAAAACAAACGTTAAAGTTGTTTTTACATGCAACTGGGGAAAAATAAAATACTAAATAAATAAAAGAAATATGTTTGCATGACTTCATATGAATAATATGAATATAATGTATTATATTTCTTGTCTTCCTAAGGGATTGGGGGCAGGTAAAAGGATGGAGAGAATTTGGAACTGAAAATAAAAATTAAAAATTAAAATGTTCATATCAATAAATATTTATTAAGCACCTACTATGTGCCAGCCACTTGCTAAATGCTGTTATATTTCAATGGACTTGTTTTCCCTTGTAATACTGTGTATATTATGAATTTTAAATCATGGCCCTGAGAAGGGGCCTATAGGCTTCACCAGACTGCCAAAGGAGTCCAGCACCCAAAAAGGTTAAGAATCACTGGTCTAGTCCAATGAGAAACTAAAAAGTAATTTCCTGTATAAGATTCAGGACAAGTTAACTTCCAGCCTTTGCTTGAGGACCTCCAATGAAAAGGAAACTTATTAGCTCTTCTGTGGTCACCAAGGCCATTTTTGAACAGCTCTAATGATTAGGAAGCTTTCCTGACATCAAGCCTCCATTTGTCACTTGGTCACTTCCACCCCACTGTTCCTGGTTCTAGCCTCTTGGGCCATGCAGGAAATATCTAATCCCTCTTCTAATCTCTGGCAGGTCAGGTCCCTAGAGGGTGGGTGATATGCCTCCTTCTCTGGTTTCTTAGGGACCCTGAAGGATACCCTAGAATTGAAAGGTAGGTTGTAATACTATAAATTGTGAGTCCCTACAAGTATGCCTCCTTCCCCTATGATTATTAGTTGATATCAATTAGTCAGCAAGAGTTAATTAGCTTTTACTAAATGTTGTAGGAACAATTGATACAAAAAATTCCCCCCAGAGTCAATGGCATACTCTCCCATCAGCACATGCAGAGTCCAGGGGAATATGGGCTCAAGCTGAGAGTTCATGTAGAAAAGGAGGAACACAGCCCCTGGTCACTGGGAGTCCTTTTCTCCCCTTTCTAGGGGTTCTAATACAATTCTCTTAAGCTCTGGGGCCCCTTCTCTGCCAGGTTCCTTGTAGAACCTCAAAGCTGCTTTTCTTCAGTGTGTATAGTTTGTCCTTGGCTCTCAATGCAGGTGTTGCTTCTGATATTCCAAGAATATGGTTAGAACTAGGACACTGGTGGGAACCTCACAAAGTTCATAAAGTCCTCTTATGGTGGGAGGATGGTATGGGATGGTCAAGTTCAGAATCCAGGTTCTTCTCTTCAAACTCCCAAGTGATTCCTTCTCATACAATTGACCAAAACACTTCTGTGCTATCCTAGCAGACACTAGACATCTGATTCTAAACCATCTTCTTGGTTTTATACCAGTCCAGAGAGGGTGACCAATCCCCTCAACTAATCTGAACATCTGAACACATATCCTACATGACATCATCTTACTTATCCAATGGCTTTTCTTGTTGCTGTTCAGACATATCTGCTCTCTGTGACCCTATTTGGGGGTTTTTTGGCAAAGATACTGGAGTGGTTTGCCCCTTCCTTCTCCAGCTCATTTTACAGATGAGGAAACTGAGGCAAACAGGGTTGAGAGATTTACCCAGGGTCACCCATCTAGCAAGTATCTCAGGAAGATGAGTCTTCCTGACTCCAGACCTGGTGCTCCGTCCACTACCTAACAGCCCTTGGCTTTTGAGGAATTCTAAATGGATCAAGGATTTTTCGAACTTTGGGTAAAGCCTAGAATTAATTGCTTGGCTTTTTCCTATTTGTTTCATACTTCTGGTTGATTAACTCACCTGAGAAAGTATAAAGGCTCAGACTGTCAATCACTTATATTAAGTAGGGTAGGTTAATTGATTGAAGAAAGATTGCTAATTGAAGATTTCCTGCTCCCCTACCCACTCCTACATACACACACACACACACACACACACACACACACACACACACACACACCCCAAACAAAAAGGAGCAGATAAGGCCATAAAGGCATAGAGAAAAAAACAGCAAGACATAAACACAGAAAACTGAGGAGCTAGGGGGGATGATGAACCTCTAGAGCTGGGGTGGGGAACCTGCAGCCTCGAGACCACATGTGGCCTTCTAGGGCCTCAAGTATGGCTCTTTGAATCCAAACTTCACAAAACAAATCCTATTATTAAGGGGATTAAGGGGTCAAAAGAGGCAGATATATTGTTTTCTGAGAAAATGCTAACAATGTGATTTAAACTTAAGTGTGTGTGCATATATTCCCCATCCCAGCCTGGTTGTTAAATATTTAACAACTCACCCCTGTATGGCTCTATAAACATGGTGTGAGCCCACCAAAAGGTGCAATAGAAAGTTTAAGGCATGAAGGTGTCACCAGACTGGAGACCTGGTAACATGATGATAATGATGATGATGATGATAAGGACTGGCACTTGCCTAGGGCTTTAAAGGATTGCAAGGTATTTTTTTCTCACCCATGAATTCTTATCTACCCTCTTGTGGTTGAACAGATTCTGCCAAGAGGGGCTAGCAGGGCAGGCACTTGCCTGACTTCTGATTTGCAAATAAAATGCCTATGTGGAAGGCTGGATTCCCTGCCTGGGCCTTGGAGGGTCTCCCATCAATAGAATACGAATTGCTTCAGGCACGGAGGTGCTGATGGAGAAGGGCAGAGGTGGAGCGGGCAGAATTGGGATTGTTCCCAGAAAAATACAAATGTAGGCTGCTGCTTCCTCCTCACCCTTCTTTCCCCCAACCTGGGGGCTGTGAGAGTTTATGGTATTAGGGCGGGGAAGGTAGAGATTGTCAGAAATGACTCAGTATTGGTCTCACTCCAGGAAGGTAGGCCAGTCTTTGACATGATAAGAGAGTGGAATCTTACCATCTAAGGTTAGAAAAATTGCAGAAATGCAGCATCATTGACCATGGGTAGGAGTCAAATGGAACCTGGAGGGCCATTTAATCAAACCCTCTGGTGATTCCCTTCTACAACACTGATGGTATGTATCCAGCCAGCCTCCAGTGAGCAGGAACCCACCACCTCCTAAGAGTACATCCCACTAGGGAAAAGCTCTAATCTGGGGAACTTTCTCCTTACATCAAGTTGAAATCTATTGCTCTTCACTATCCACCCACAGCCTCTTGTTCTGCCTGCAGGGACCAAGCCTGTCTAGTTCCTTTTCCAAGTGACAAATACTTGGAGAAAGTCATCATCTGCCTCTCCTTCCTTCCTTTAAATCTCTTCTCCAAGCTTACCACCCTTCCTACAGTCAATCTTCATAGTCCTCTCGCCAACCAGGTTACTTTATACTGGATATTTTCCAGTTTATCAGCCTCCTTTCTAGAATGTGACATCTGGAACACAACACAGTATTCCAGGTGTGGTCTGGATTTGATGAAGTACAGTGAGATTAGCCCCTCCCTTATTCTGGCTTCCTAACCTTCCTTCAAGACTCAAATCAAATCCTACCTAGTAGAAAAGGTGTTTCCCAGTCCTCCACCTCACCCCACCCCCATCAACATCCAGGCCTCCTCAACCTGTATATGTGAAGTTGGTTACTTGAATCCTTCCAGTGGGGTTTACACTAATTCCTATTAAAGGAAGAGGTTGGGACTGGAAGGAGCCTTCTAGAAGCTTCCTGAATCCTTCTGTTATCTCTTTTATAACTGGCAAAATCTTTATAGATAAGATTACTTCTTTGCCCCTTTAACAACATATTAAAGATAGTGATTTGTGCTCACTTTTAGGGAATCGGGTCTACACCCTGAGCATAATTTTATACTATTTTATACCATTTTTGTAATTTCAATAAGGGCCAGGGTCTGAATTAATGATCAACTGGAAGAAGAGCCTGGACCTGGGCTTCTTTGTTCTCTCAAGTTTGCTCAGAGAATACGTTTTTCTCTGTCAACAAGGCCAGATCGGGCTGACCTAAGAACATTCCTTCCCCTGTTAACCATTAAAGGATGAGACCTTAATCCCTAGAAACTACCTTGCTTAATATTTTATGGGTATATATTATGCTATGGAGTGTTAATGGTAAACTAAACACAGAAACGTTGGGTTGTAGTTTTAACTGACCCTTGTCAACACTCTTATTGTATTTACAAGCTATTCCATTAAGGAAAATTCTCTTCTTGTATCATGGTTAAACATACATGGGGATCATAAAAGTGAGGTAATACAGATATGCTGAGTCTGCTAAAAATAATGTATATAAGTTTTCTCATTTCTTTGTTCAGACAGGCAGAACTTATGCTCTGACTCCTTGTGTATACAAGTAAGCTAGCTCCGCTATGCTTTAAGGAAAAATAATAAGCAATATGGATTTTTCTATCACCTAGCTTGTTTGCCTCCTTTAACCAACTTCCAGGATTAACAACCCCTTAGCCTTTAAAAGAAGACCTAAGAGGGGCAAAGTGGGAGCAGCTAGGTGGAGCAATGGATAGAGCATTGGTCCCTGGAGTCAGGAGGACTTAAGTTCACAACTAGCCTCAGACACTCACTAGCTATGACTCTGGGTGAGTCACTACACTCTGTTTGCCTCTGTCGCTTTATCTGTAAAATGAGCTGGAGAAGGAAACTGCAAACCACTCCAGTATCTTTGCCAAAAAAACAACCCCAAATGGGGCCATGAGGAGTAGGAAATGACTGAACAACAACTACGGAGGGTTGAAGACAGAGATCCCTAGAAAGGTGCCAGAGAAGCCAATCCAATAAGCACAAGATTACCTAGCCCTAGCCCTCTCTCCCCTCCCCCCATAGCAACAGATGAAGGCAGTTTCCAAGCAATGAGGAGGACCTGGGCTAACCAGGAGACCTGGGCATACACGCTGGTAACAAGGGGGTGGCAATGATGAGGTCATGGAAGAGTTTATGGACCAAGCAGGAGAATCTTGACCCAAGGAGTGCCAAGAGTCAGAGCCTGGGTGTGGAGGAATAAACTCTTGCCTTTCACTAGCATCAAGAATTATATGGATTGTAGAGGTTCATGGGAAAAGGATCAATCTTCTGTTGGCCCCACATGCTTTCCCCTAGTAGGAAGGCCTCACTCACAGCATTCTACTATAAACATAGTGAAATTGGCAGTTCCTAGGGTGGGGGGTCCACTGTAGAGGAAAGAAGGGCTGTTTTAATTCTTAAGGATTTGGATCTTTGCATTTTTTGTGGGATATGTGTGTGTGTCTGTGTCTGTGTGTGTACATGTATATGTATATATGTATGTATATACATATATATGGGTGTGTATAATATATCCTATATTCAATGTATTGTTAGCCTGAGGGCTTATATAAGATCTGAGGACCTTTTACTCTTTCTGAAAATAGCTGAAAAATGAGCCAAATTCTGATGTTCTTAGGGGAACATCTAGTTTAGCATCCAAGCCAGTAAAGAAATTTGTGAAAAGTCCCCAAGTTATAACTCATGACTCACAATCACATCTTAGAATTTGCATGGACTTGGTTCAATAATGGGGGTTTCTGGCAGCGTTCTCTCTCTCCCATCTCTCTCTCTCTCCCTCCTTCCCTCCCTCCCATCTCTCCTCTCTCTCTCTCTCTCTCTCTCTCTCTCTGCTCCTACCCAGTGTTCCCCTGGAACATAATACATCATCCCCTCTGAATTACTCTTCAATTTAAACTCACATTTGTAGGTTGGATGCTCCAGAACCCAGCTGCTACCTCCAGTTCTAGTGAACTCTCCACGTATAGGTGCCTATTACTACTATTACAATTCACTAACCCTCATCTATGATTCTCCAATTAATAGTCAGTCAGTAGGTACAGTTAGCTCTCAGCAAAAGACACTTCCTGGGATAGCATAGTATAAAAAGTAGCTGAAGAAACAATACAACCCCCCATAAACCTGGGGATCACTCTCCCACAAAAACACACATCATTCCATGGAAGAGTGGACACACATGTACAGGGTTATTCACTCCTTAGTACCACAGATCATCAAAGTCTTTTTTTTATGGACTCCTCTTTGCATCTCAGCTCTCTACTGCTAGGGCTACTGATTTCTTACCTCATATCCGACTCTCTTCTCTGCTGCCAGGACTCAACAAACCTTGAAGCTGATTCTGGTCTTGAGTGAACACCTCTCTGACTAGAATGAGTGTCTCTGCTCCCTTGTTAACACATTAGCCGCTGTATGACCCTGGACAAGTCTCTGAACCTCTGCCTGCCTCAGTTTCCACAACTGTAAAAAGAGAACAACAATAGCACCTTATCTGTGGTGAGGATCAAATGAGATCATATTTATATTAAATTGCCATTTAAATGATAGCTATTATTTCCAATAGTAGTGGAAGTAAACCTTGTTGTGGAGACACCACAGAGTTTCAAGAGGTGTTGATGACGATGATGATGAAGATGATGATGATGATGTTGTTGTTGTGGTGGTGGTGGTTGCTGATGTTGTTGTTAGCACAACCTCATAACTGAACTCTTGGATTCTAGTCTCTCCCCTGTCTATTTCAGCCTCTGAAATAATCTTCCTGAAGCACATGTCACTCCCCTACTCAAGAACAGTCTCTGATTCCCCATTAGTCAGTCAGTCAATAAACATGTATTAAGCACCTACTATATATAAGCACAGTGCTAAGTCCTGGAGATAATGCAAATGCAAATAAGACAGTCCCTGCCCTCAAGGAGCTTGCAATCTAATGGGAAAAGATCCCAAAGTAAGCTAGAGGTGGGAAGGAAGTAGGGAAGAGCAGGCACCTGGGTCAGGAATGAGAGAGAAGTCCAAAGAAGTCCAAAAGAGTGCAGTCAGGAGTAAGATGAAGATATGGCTGACCTGGACCCCTCCTTAAATGGATATTTAGGTAAGTCCTCAAAGGAAATGAATGAAGGTTTGTCAAAAGGAGAATTGCAAACTATAAACAACCATATGGAAACATGCTCCAAATCACTAAAAGTAAAAGAAATGCAAATTAGAACAACTCTGAAGTTTTACTTCAAACCATGCAAAGTGTCAAAGGTGACCCAAAAATAGGGACCAGCCAACGTAGGAGAGGATATGAGGGGATATGGGAAAATAGGCATACTAGTATTCTGTGGGAGGAGATGGGAATTGGTCCAGACCTTCTGGATATCAGTGAGGAATTACCCAAGAAAAGTGACTCACCTGTCCATACCCTTTAACCCAGTAATCCTGCAGGAGAAGAGAGTCAGGAATGGCATTATGAAATGGTGAAACAATCCTCCTATTTTCCTCTGAGCACTGACTTTCCTTAGATCACTTCAGGATTATTTCAAGCCAATTTCCATGAAGAGTAGAAAACAGGACAAGTTGCCCCCATTCCAGACTCCATCTATCCATAAGCACATAGCATCTAAAGTACATGTCTTGCCTAGGTGAGTCTGAGTCTAGGTTTGGGCTACCTATTTTGTCTTTGTTCTTTCCTGTCTTGAGATGAACATGCCCAGGCTTCTGAGTTTCAAAGGTCAGGAGGTCCTGAGTTGTTTTGGTCTAACAGCTTGGGGAGGAGTCCTCAGCAACTGCTCCAGTGTTGAGCATCAATCATTCGTTGAACAGGTAAATGAACACCATCAAAAGGACAGACCCAATGCAGAATCAAATCAACATGGATGAGCAACTATTTGGACAGTGCCAAAGTGAGGTGAAATGTAACACATAGTAATAATAACTCAGCAGTCCTGAAAACCGCTTTGTGTTCTGATGAGGTTTAAAGCTCAACCCCCTGGAAGAATATAATAGTAAAGTTAGTGATTCCTGTTAAATCTTTCTGTCAATGTGCACCATGAGTCTTTTGTGTCTTTTATATGCAGGGGGAAAAATTCCTGTTCCCATATGTGATTTATATTGTACATTGAGTATCTTTCAATCCCCCCTTTCTGAAGAAGACTCCAGTCATTAGCCAAAACATAAACTTTAAGTAATTTATCACCTTGGGGAGCTAGGTAGCACAATGGATAGATTGTTGGGCCTGAAGTCAGGAGGACCTGAATTCAAATCTGACCTCAGACACTAGCTTGTGACCCCGGGCAAGTCACTTAACTTTGTTTACCTCAGTTTCCTCATCTGTAAAATGAGCTGGAGAAGGAAATGGCAAACTATCCCAGTATCTTTGGCAAGAAACCCCAAAATAGGGTCACAAAGAGTTGGACAGACTGAAATGACTGAACAACGATTTGTCACCAGGATGCTGTATGGAGTTGAATGAGGTGAAGAATGTTGAAAGGGACCCTAATCCCTCTCATTAGAGACCTGGATCTCACACGTATGGGCTCAGAGCAGAGAGGACCCTTAGTGAAGAAAGAAATTGGCTTATTACCCCTCCCCCAGATCCCCTAGACCCAGCAACAGTTTTTTTAACCTTAGTCTTACATTGGCTTTTTTGACTGCCATAACAAACTACTTCCTCATATTGAGTTTGCAGTCCACTAAGACCCCCAGATCTTTTTCACGCCTCTTTATAGCCATACCTACCACCTCTTACACTTATGAAATTTTTTTAACCTAAGTACAAGGCTTTACACTTATCTTTACCAAATTTCATTAAATTAGATTCAGCCCAATGCTCTCTCACCTGTCAAGATCCTTTTGGATTCTGACTCTGTTATCAAGTGTGTAAGCAATTCCTACCACTACTGTGCATATAGACAGTCAAGGGTAGAAGAAACTAAAGTCAAATATATATTGAGGTATACTGGAGCCAGCCCACACCAGCTTTTGACGGCCAACTGTTATATTTTCAGTATGAGCAATTACACCTCAGAAAAATTCGCAAACACCACAAACCAGGGCTTCATGTATTGTTTTTTGATCTTTGCTAGATATAAGAAAGTGATGGAGAAAATAGCAATAATGCAGATTAAACTGAAAAGTGTGCTGCGCAAACATTTCTGCTCCCTTCTCCTTCACCCTCCCCCCCACTGAGAATCAGTTGCTAAACATTTACCAAGACATCCCTGAATATAAACCAGGATAATCATAGTAGCACTCTTTGTGGTAACAAAGAAGTAGAAACAAAGTACCACCCATCAACTGGGGAGTGACTGAGGGGAAAAAAACCTCAGCTGTAATGGAATATTACTGCACAGTAAGAAATGACAATTATGAGGAATTCCAAGAAGCATGGGAAGATTTGCATGAGCTGACACCAAGTAAAATCAACAGAAGGAAGAAAATAAGATATACAATGACTGTAATAGTGTAAATGGAAAGAGGGAGGACTAGAAGGACAGTTGTCATCTTTCATTCTCAAAGAGGACCGATGACATCACAGGTGACGTCTTGACTCACGTGGGAATTCGATTCAAGTGAGGCAAAGACCATCAGCCTTCCAGAGGCATTGAAGTCCAGCAGCAGGACAAAAATGAGGATGACTGGCTATGGCTGAGGATATAATGGATGACCTTGTCATCTTCAATGTCTGACCAAGCTTTAAGTGCTCCACAGCACCTGCTTTAGCTGCCTGTATGGCATCAGAATAAATTGTTTTCGTCTGTCCATTCCACTAAGGGAAATCTTCACATCCTGGGGCGTAAACACCCCTCTAACTCACTGATAGTTACCCTCAACCTGGTTTAAAAGCCTGTCTGCTGAGATATGTGGCCACTGTACATACCACAGCTTCTTGGAGCCACAGGTGAGAGTTGGATAAAAGATGGACACCAAAGGTGGATGAGTATTTCTGAAAAGGGCTTGGCAAGCCCTCACACCAGAGGTCCTCATGATACATCCCTCCCCTGCCCCCCCCCCCCGCCAAAAAAAAAAAAGAACTGCAAACTGAGAAATGAAAACCATTGGAAGTCTGAGAGAACAGAAAACAAAACCTAAGCCTTTTTTCAGAGCAGAGAAGCTGGGTACTACAAGCCCAAAATGTGTTATATATAGTTAGATGTGGTCACTATCTCAGATGTATTGCCTAATCTTCATTCAGTCTGGAGGAAGGTGGGGGCAGGGTTGTTGGGTTTTTTTCCCTGTCCCAAAAATGACTAATATAAGGATAAAGTACATAAATAAAACATGTTTTTAAATAATAATTTTTAAAAAGAAGTTTGGATGATGAGAACCTTCGAGGCAAGTGACCCCAATACCATCTTAAAATTTTGGATAGAGGAGAGGAATAAATTTCAAAGGGTTCCAAAAGAGGATAGGTAGGGTTTGGTGGCCAAACATTCTAGAGGGGACTTTGGCCTGAGAGATTTGAAGCTCCCGAGAAGGAAATGTTAATGATACCTACAAAAATAATTTCAATGAGAAGTCAACCATCCACCAGTATTTGTGAAGAAGTTACTATATGGAGAAGGTGGCAGGTGGAGGGATGGGAAAACAGTTTAAAGAGATTCTACTAGGAAAGCAAGAGCCAATAAAACAGAATAAATATATATACAAGGTCCCATATTAAATTTCTTACAGAGGAAAAAACCCAGAAAGAATAAGGTTAGGGCTGGGTGCTATTGACAGCAAAAAGGGTCTTTTAGGCTCTGTCTGAGTGCTTAGAGGAAGTCCAAGGAAGTGATTCAGAGCACTGCTTGAGGGCATCACTTCTGTTTTCTGTTTCAATAGCAATCTCCTAAAATGGGAAGGATAGAGCAAATGTGAGTAATATGAGGAAAATAAATGAGGAAAAGGGAACAGAGTAAGAAAGTACCTAGATGTCTTTGACGAGATTGAGTGTGAGCCAAGGTGAGCTACACCCCCCAAAGGATTGAAAAGCCTGGTGGGTGGGATTGCTGAGCTTCTGTGGGTGAACTTTGAAAGATCATAGCGAAAGGGAGAGGGGCCACAGGACTGGAGAAGGTCAATTCTCAGAACGGTCAGAATTTTTCAAAAAAGGGAAAAGGATGGATTCTGCTAATTGTGGACTGGTAAGCTTGACTTGAATTCCTGTTGAAAAAAAAATGCTAGAATCTATTATTAGAGAGATGGTTCACAAGGATTTAGAAAAGGAAGCGGTAATGACAAAGTCAGAATAGCCTCATTAAGAACAAGTCATTAAAAAAAGAAGAAAAGAAAAAAAAACAAGTCAGACCAAACTAAACTCATTCCTCTTTCTGACAGGGCTACTAGATTTGGAGATCAAGGGAATATCGTAGACTATAGACAGACGGTAGGCTGCATTTCTGTGATGAGCGCTAACAGTTATATCATGTTTTAAGACTGGCAAAGTACTTGACATGTTATTTTCAACCAGGAATTTTAAAAAGAATCTCTCACGCTTTTTTTTCAAGCTATCTTTGTGGATAAGATAGAGAGATGTAGGCTAGATACTCTTACCCTTAGGAGGATTTGGACTTGGTTGAGTGACAGGATCCAAAGGCTATGCATTAATAGGTCAATGTTAACTTAGAGAGGCTATCTCCAGGGGAGGTCCCCAGGAATCTGTCTTTGGTTCAAGGTCACTTGATATTTGTATCAACTATTTGGACAAAGGCATAGGCCTGTCAAATATGCAGGCGACTCCTACCTGTCAGGTGTAGCTGATGGAAGATGGGAGAGTCAGAATCCAAAAACTTCTCAGAAGGTTGGAAAGATGAGCGGAGGGGGTCAATGGACTGAATCTAATAAAGGGAACCTTATCCAACCCAGTCCAATCCAACAGGGATTTATCAATTGCCTCTTTTATGCCAGACACCAAGCCAGGTGCTGGGGACATAGAGACAGAAAATAATAATAGTAACCATATAATAGCCTGTTGTTATAGTTACAACATGTAAACAGATTAATAGCTACTTAATTTCAATCAGAGGGAACAAACAGGAAAAAAGTAGATGTATTAACAGTCTCCCTTACCACTTCTATCTTTCGAAGAATGAAATAATCCTTCAAGCACCTGTAACAGTGGAGGTCAATTGACAGTCTGATTCAATAGAGGTATTCTCACCTGGTTAAGGTATCAGGCTACAGTATTTTGTGAGTTAAGTTAGGTGAGGCAATTGATTATTTGACTTGACCAGCCACAAGAAGAATGCATCAATTGCCCTGCTTTTGGCAAAGAGCCCAGATACTTGGATCTACCCCACCCACCCTCCCCCACTATTTTATTTATGTATCTTTGCCAGGTTTGTGTTGTGTTTTTCAAATTTATTACCTTCCTCTGTCCAAGTGGTCTGTAGTATAATCTCATGACAATATCATTTCTCTTCCTCCCTCCCTCCGCTGATCCTCATCCAAATGTTTTCTATTATGCTTCCTTTACCCCCATCCTGGATTTCCTCATATAGGCCCCCCCTCCCCAGAAAGCTTTGGGGAAGAGCCTGTCTGATTAGGTAAAGATTCTCCCTATACTATATCTTCCAAAAGCCTTTAGGGAAAAGAGCCCATTGGAACAGAGCCCTGAATGTGACTTCCCAGGGGACCACACACCATAGAGATGTTTCTATGTATGGAATTTCCGGAAGGCAATCCAGTCTTCTCTCTTCTTCCTAGAATTCATTGTCCTATGGAATTTATTATTCAGCTAGTGTCTGATAAAGTCAGATTTTGGTAGCTTTAGGTATAAGCTTTAGTAAATTAAGACTTCACCAAGATTCCTAGGACACCCTGTATATACTAAAGGAATGATTTCTATAGGTTGTCCCTAAACTGCAAGTCAGCAACTGGACAACAGATATCCTTTATCCACTTGATTTTTCCTGTGTGATTGGTTAGGCCAAATTCTTTTGAATGGCTGCAGATCTCTTCCCCAGAATGCTCTACGTTGTTCCAGGACAACCAACTCCATATCATCCATAAACAGAGGACTTCATTATCCATAGGGAATATCTCTGTGTTCAACTTGGACTCTGCCCTGGGAAGGAAAAATGAAGCCCCAACTTTATAATTTAATAAGCACAACAATTTTTTAATTATTTTCTATTTTTAACATTCTTTTCTTTTTTGATTTTGAGTTCCAAATTTTCTCCCTCCTTCCCACCCACTGAGAAGGCAAGCATTATGATATCAATTATACATGTGAAATCACACAAAACATATTTCCATGTTAACCATATTGCAAAAAAAAATGAGAAAATGATATTCCAATTTGCACTCAGAATTCAGAAATTCTCTCTCTGAAGGGGGATAGCATTTTTTCATCAGAACAATGGTTTTCTTTTTTTTAATTAGATTTTTTATTTTTAGTTTACAACACTTAGTTTTACATGTTCTTGAGTTTCAAATTTTCTTCCATTCCCTCCCCTTCCCCCTCCCCGCCAAGACGGCAGTCCGATACAGATTCTACATAAACCTTCACATTAAACCTATTTACATAATAGTCAAGTTGCAAAGAAGAACTATGACCAATGGAATGAATCATGAGAGAGAAGAAACAAAACCAAAAAAGAAGAGAAAAAAAAGAGAGTAAATAATTTGCCTCAATCTGCAGTCAGACACCATAGTTCTTTCTCTGGATGTAGATAGGTCTCTCCATCATGAGTCCTTTGGAGCTGTCTTTGAGCCTTGTATTGCTGAGGAGAGCCAAGTCTATCAAAGTTAGTCATCACAGAATCAATGTGTCTGTGGTTGTGTATAATGTTCTCCTGGTTCTGCTCCTCTCACTCAGCATCAGATCATGTAGGGCTTTCCAGATTATTATGAAGTCTGTATCTTCCCCATTTCTTACAGCACAATAGTATTCCATTACATTCATATGCCACGACTTGTTCAGCCATTCCCCAATTGATAGGCATCCCCTTGATTTCCAATTCTTTGCCACCACAAAAAGAGCAGCTACAAATATTTTTGTACATACAGGTCCCTTTCCCACTTGTGTGATCTCTTTGGAATATAGCCCTAGGAGTGGTATTGCTGAGTCAAAGGGTACGCACATTTTTATAGCCCTTTGAGCTTAGTTCCAAATTGCTCTCCAAAATGGCTGGATCTGTTCATAACTCCACCGACAATATAACGATGCTTTTCTAAGGTTAACTCTATAACCCCAGGAAAGATGATTTCCATAACCTCCTGACACATTTGTCAAGTATGTCTCCCTCTTTATGCCTTGCCTATGTTAATGATTAAGAGGGTTGTCAAGGCTAATATACATTTCAAGGAATCTTGAATTAGTTTAATATATTCACAGGAATTACCTTGTTGGAAGAGAAACTGTTTTGCTCCAATCATTGAATTATTTTTAAAATAATCAACAAACACTAAATTCAGTAGAACCACAAATTCTCTGTTATCTTCCAGTCAATTTTGTGATAGTAAAGATATGGTCCACTGTGTAATGTCAGTTGTGAAAGTCTGCCTTGTTTCCCAGTGACATGCTTAGAGGGGATTCTCTCCATACATAGGTAGAGAGAGAGCTGATGAACTCTGAGTGCAAATTGAAGTATCATTTGCTCACTATAAGTAAATGGTTCTCATCAAAAAATGTGTGTAGGGGCAGCTAGGTGGCCCAGTGAGTACAGCACTAGCCCTGGATTCAGGAGGACCTGAGTTCAAATCAGGCCTCAGACACCTGACACACTTACTAGCTGTGTGACCTTGGGCAAGTCACTTAACCCCAATTGTCCTGCCTTCCCCCTCCAAAAAAAAGTGTGTAAATAATAATCTGTAGTGCTTTAAGGTTTGAAAAAAAACTTTAAATGGGAGGTGTTGTTATCATCCCCATACTGTAAAGAGAAAGCTAAGACAGAGGTAAAATGACTCGCCCAGGGTCACCAGGCTGGTTTCTGAGGCTCAATTAGGGTATACCACCCCTCCTTTGAGAAAGTAGGCATATAAGCTAACTTTTCATATTTACCTGGGTGCTTCCCCCCCCCATATTAATGATGTCTGTTATTTTTTCCATGCCTTTGGTATCTTCATCTCCTTTAGCTACTATGATGCCCTCACACTCATAATCCCTCCAGGACAGACCTCCTCTGGATAAGGTTGGTCTAATTTAGTCACTTTGGGACTATTGTAATCTTAGGCTCCTACAGCCATTATCCATCCCTTCAAGTCATGAGAGCTCTGCTCAAGCTCATAGTGACCTTAGGTAAGTCACTCCTCCTCCCTTCCAGCAAGTCTCCCCTTCTATAAAATGGAGCTAATGCTAATGCTAGCACTGCCTTCCTTATGGGATTGTTCCAGGGCTTGATGGCCCTGACTGTTGAAACAGGTATTTAAGTTACTAGAATCTCAGAAATGGAGATTCTTAGAAACAGAGTTGGGAGGGACTTTTAGGGGACACCTTAAGCAGCAGTATCCCTCTTCTCCCAAGGTGATTCAGGGTCAGGTGGGTGTCTCAAAAGTAGCATAGCTTTCTCAATCTTCCTGTTTTCCAAGATTTGAGAGGGAAAGGTATTTTATGTGTGAGGGGTATTGGGGGGGGTTTTACCAGGTGGGGGGATCCTACCAGGTTGTAGGGCAGGGGTGAAGCTCTCAGGGTAGTTCAGAAGATGCTTTTACATCCCCCAGTCTCTCCAAGTACACACAAATAGTCTCTTGGGGAAAATTAGGTCACTGAACAGCAAATCTGTCCCATCTCCACCACACACACACACACACACCCCCAGCCCTTAGGGATAGAGAGAAAATATGGGTTGACATCTGACAGCTTTTCATGGAGTCAAAATAAGGAGATCAGGCTGTGCCCCAAGATCACGGGATCATGGCTTTAGCTCGAGCAGGCATAGAGTTCAGCCCACACTCATACATGAGGTTACAAGATGTAAACAGGTTAAATGACTTACCCAAGGTCACACAGGGAGTAGACAAAGAAAGCATTTATTAAACACTATGCTTGAGGCATTGGGCAGATTGTAAGGAGCGGCCTCAGAATTCGAGCCAGATGGACTCAGTGAACTTGGGCCTGAGCCTTCCTCCCCAATCTGTGCCTCAGTTTCTCCATATGTACATTTGAAGGGATTGGATTTAAAAATCTCCAAAGTCCCAGCAATGAAATAATATTCCAGTAGCCACCCTCCAAGGAAAGGGCAGTGGAATCTGAGACCAACCGGCTTGCAGGTGACGGGCGGGCCCCTCCTGGGCGGAGGTGGCAGGTGTTCAGAGTCTCATTGCTCATTTCTCGGCCTCGTTTGTACTCTGGCCAGGCCTGGGTGGGGCGCCGGTGTAGGGTGCTTGGAGGTCACGGAACCACGGAACCTGCCGCACTGGAAGGGTACTTGGGTGTAAAGCCCTCCTGGTGCTCATGGGAAAACCGAGGCCCAGAGAGGGACAGGAACTTGCCCAGGGTCCCACAACGAGTTACAGGTAGAGCCGGGGCAGGATTTCGGTCTCCCAAGTTGATGCTTTAGAGAAACAAGGAGAAGAGCAGGTGATGGGCGGGGGTGGAGAGCGGAGAGTACAGACAGCTGCGGCATACAGTGGCGGCGTCCCGGGGAGGCACGAAATGCGGCGCTGCTGCTGTTGGCGGGGAGCGGACTAACTAGGGCTGCAGGTGTCCGGCCAGCAATCGGGCAGCTGGGAGTCAGCCCGAAGGTCGGTGGCACCGGCCCGCGCCGGCCTCCAGACTCCCTCTGCCGGCCCCCGCCCCGCGCGCCCACGCCTCCCGCTCCCGGACTTCGAGGGCCCTCCGCCCCATTTCACCGGCGTTGGCCCAGGGTCGGGGAGGGGCCTAATCCCGGTGGCCTCCAGAGGCGGCGGGCAGGCGGGGCCCCATTGGGGGACGTCTTTATAAGCGTCGCTGCCCCTCTCCCCGCCTTCCCCCGCTCCGGGCTCGGGATGGCGCTGGGCTTAGGGGTCGTCTCCCTCCTCCTCCTCTTCCTCTTGCTGCTCGTCCTCCTCCTGGGGTTCCGCGGCCGCCGCTTCCCTCGTCTTCCCCCGGGGCCGCTGCCTCTGCCGCTGCTGGGGAATCTGGGCCAGCTGTGGCCGGGGGCGCTGTACCCTGGGCTGCTCCAGGTGCTGGGGCTGGGGCCAGAGATACCTGGGAGGTGGGGTGGGGGAGGCACGGAGGGGAAGGGGGTGGTAGTATTCCGTGGGAAGGTTGGCCGCGCCACCTTTGGAGGGTGCAGTGACCCGGGGGGGGGGGGGGGGAAGGAAGTGGTGAAAAGGACCCCAGGAGAATAAGGTGGAGTGAGAGGAGCCCCAAGAGAATGGGGTGGGGTAGAGACTTCCTGAGGCTAGCCAGCACCGGAGCCCCCAAAGGAGAGCATGGGAAGCCACGTGGTACACAGTAGGATAAACTGATTCCAGAGCAGGGATTCTTAACCTAGAGTCCATCTGTGGATAGATTTTAGGGGATTCCTGAACTTAAAAGGGGGGAAATTACACCTTTATTTTCAAGTCCCTCCAACTGAAGTTTAGCATTCCTTCAATTATTTAAAAACGTGATTCTGAGAGGGGTCCTTACTTAGACTTCACCAAACCAATATAAAAAAAAGGTGAAGACTCTCCTGCTCTAGGGTCAAAGGAACTGGGTTCAGATCCCGCCCCTGCCACTTTCCACCTGTGTGACCTTGGACAAATAAATGACTTGGCATCTCGAGATTCAGTTTCCCCATCTGTAAAATGAGTGCTCTGGACAAGATGCCCTCTGAGGCCCCGTCCAGCTCTGAACCTAAGATCTTATGACCCTAAGGGGAGAGAGCTGGAAACCCTGGAGGAGCAGAGTGAAGAGGGGAGGCTGGGGCAGGGTGAGGTATCTGGGGATGGCAATCAATTGAGATTCCAGGAGGATGGCCCAGCTTGGGGAGGGGGAAGCAGCAGGGGAGGAGGCATCTCTGGATTCCTATCCTGATTTTGTTGTTTACTGTCTGGGTGCCTCTGGATTCACTTATCTCTCTACCATGAAAGGGTTATATTTCACTCAAAGGCCCTTGTCAGCTCTAAACTTTCTATGTGGACTTCTTGAAATTAAAGGGGGGAGGGGAATGATCACAGAGTTGGGAAGGCCCCAAGGGGAAAGGACTGAGACATTGGGGTGCATGAGGGGAGGTAGAGCCAGTTGGACCATGGTGTATACAGTGGAAGGACTTTGAGGGAAGGTCCTGGAAAGGGGAATAGGCCAGGGAGTCAGATTGGGGGCGGGGGGGGGGGGGGGAGGGCGGGAGATGGCAGGACCCATTGCAGAAAGGTGGAACAGTAGAAAGAAGGGAAAATGCCACCAAGACCTGGGAATGAGGGTAACCAGGCACCCAGGAGGGAGGAATAGGGCACCCTAGGAGGACAGACTTGGAGATGGGAGAGAGCTGGGCTTTTCACCCACCACTGACTCTGGTTCTCCTTGCAGCTCAATGCCCAGTATGGCCCTGTGTTCACTGTCTACCTGGGCTCCCGGCCTGTAGTCATCCTAAGTGGTTACGAGGCTGTCAAAGAGGCACTGGTGGACCAGGCAGAGGCATTCTCCGGGAGAGGGAAAGTAGCCACGTTGGAGAAGACCTTCAATCAACATGGTATGGGCTTTGGAGGGCTTAGAAATTGAGAGTCCTCAAGCAAAATGTGCCATTGGCAGAATCTTCCATTCTTAGGACATTGGAGCAGTGGAAGAGGGAAACCTTGGAGCAATAGAATGAGCCCCATTTTGGGAGTCAGGACCTTGCTTTGAATCCTGGCTGTTCTTAAGGCTTCTCTGTGACTTCAGACAAATCACTTCAGCTCAGTGTGACAGAAGGCACGGCACTTCCAGTTCAGAATTAGGTGAAATGCTCCGAACATTGGGATCCTAGAACACCATATACTTGGAATGCATAAAATATTAGATTCTTAAAACCTTAACCGTCTAATCAGTTTGTTGGTCAGTAAGCATTTTGTAGGGGATTATATGTTCCAGGCATCATCCTAAGGACTTAAGATGCCAACAAAGATTCCTGCCCTCAAGGAGATCAGTCTAACAGGAGAGATAACTTGTTATATACACACAAGAGATACAAAGAGTAGGTGGAATCTAATCCCAGAGGGGAAGATGCATGGTAAGGGGGGAGGTGCTTTGGCTCTGGACCAGGAAGGTGCTGCATCTGAGATTTGGCCTGAGTCTCAAAGAAAGCCAGGAATGCTAAGAGTCTGAGGGGAGGGGGCAGAAAATTCCAGGCATGAGAGATATGAAAAAGTAGTCGGGAGATGGGAGTATTATACTCAGATATCAAGAAGGAGGCCAGTGTATCTGGATCATACATGGGCGGGGTGGGGGGGAGGAAAGTGCAAGAAGACTGGAAAGATAGGGAGGGACCAGTTCTATGTTCTACACAGAGGGCTTCCTGTTTGAATCTGAAGGTAAGAGAGTACCATGGGAAGAGACCAGTGCTTCAGGAAAATCACTGTGGCAACTGGCTGGGTATTATTAGAACCATAGATTGTTAGAATCTTAGATGGAACCTTAAAGACCATCTCCATCTTTTTTGACAGATGGGTAAACTGAGGCCCACGGACAGAAGAAGACTTGCCTCAGGTCACACAAAAGACTCAAAAGAACTTAGACTCCTATCTCTTTCCATTATCCTGGGGGAACGTAGCCTAGGCCAATCTTATCCTATCATGTGAGCTTATTAGACTATAGTTTTGTAACTGTATTTTTTTTAAAGCTAGGTTCTCGAGAAACATAGGTAATTTTTAAAACCTTGGATAAGAATTTTTTTAAAGCCTGGCTATTTTTAACATGCATAATTTGAAACCTTGTGTAATCCCACCCAAGAATAGAGAATTAAAGGGGAAAAAAACCTAGAACCAATAAATCCTTTAACTGGGTTTTACCCTTTTACCCAAGACCTGCTAAGAAAGGGAGAGTGGGTATTCTAAGGACCCCTTTCCCTTTTTCCTCTACCCCTAGCAAATCTTGGAAAGCAAATCTTACTTGGCTACTTTAAAGATTTGTGATCTCCTTAGAGAGGCCTTTTTCATACAGATCACAGCCCCTCTATGGTTTAGTTAGATGATCTTTGAGAATTGCTGTGGCCAAAAAAAGTTTTCAGTCATCCCCTCTCCTTCCCTCCACGGCCAGTATGGGAGGGAGCCTCTCCTAGCTAGGCTAGTCCTTGGACCCCAGATGTGGTCTTCCGAAGAGCCTGGGCTTAAAGCCACTGGGGCATTAATTAGTTCATCACAGGACCTTTTGGGCTTAGGCAGACCTTTCTTAGCCCTTGAGAGACCAGGGGCCTCCAGGGACCTCCTTGCCTCACAAGGAAGCATTTAGCAACAGGAGAACAAGTCCAGACATGGCAAATCCTGGAAGAAGATAATTGAGCCTTGCACCTAAGTCCCAACTTGTGTGCTCCTCAGGAAGGGGAGGGGCAGAGGGATGCCGGGGTCCCAGGCACTGAGCCATCCACAACCTCATCCTGGCAGGAACAGGCCTGACTGTCTGCCCTTCCCTCTAGCTCCCTGGGAGGACAGGGGAAGGGAGGGGCTGCTTCTGGTCCCTCTCACTCTAGCCTTCTTCTCCAGGTATTTTTTTTGCCAATGGAGAACAGTGGAAATATCTTCGGAAGTTCACCACCCTATCTCTAAGAAATCTGGGCATGGGAAAGAAGGAAGGAGAAGAGCAAATTCAAGAGGAGGCCTGCTACCTGGTCAAAGCTTTACGGGATACCCAAGGTCAGGGGAAGGTCATGATAGCTATCCACCTGAGGCCCTCTGGTGGGCTGGCTCATGCCTGCCCTGGATCCTATATTCTGGGGACTGGCCCCAGGGGTGCCTGGCCCTACCTCACATCTCCTCCTGCACTGTTGCCTCATTCCCTTTGTCTGACACCTGGAGCCACCCACACCCAAAAACAGGGAAAGCCGAGCCCAGGGGAATCCCCATCCCAGTCCCAGGGCCCCTCCTTGGCCTCTTCGGCCTTGCCTATCTGTCTGTGACCAACTGTGTCTTTATTTGTCCCCTCAGGGTCCCTGTTGGACCCTTCCCTGCTACTGTCTCAGGCCGCCTCCAATGTCACCTGCATTCTCCTGTTCGGGAATCGCTTTGACTATGAGGATGAGAAGTTCCGAGCTGTGGCCCTCGCTGCTGCTGGCACCCTGAAGGAGATTAGCACCTCGTGGGGACAGGTGACTGGCTTGGAATTGTGGATGGGTAGAGGCTGGGCTGAAACAATCCACACAGGAGTGTTTTCCAATTGGATTCCTCTTCTTCCACCCTTTTTCCCAAGCAGTTGTCCCATTCTTCCCTCTTCCAAGAAGTCCACCTGGATTGCTGTTCTCCACTATCTCTACATCCTGAAGCCAAGCCAGCTGTGGGGAAGCTATGTGTTTTCCCCAACTCAGACAAGGGGTTCCCGCAGTGCTGACTCGGTCCTCACTCTCCCTTCCTCAGCTCTGTGAGATGTTCTTGGGTCCCCTGTACTACCTGTCGGACATTCTTCGATATCTCTCAGCTCCCCATAGCCGGCTCACAGACCACCTGAGCACCCTGGCAACCTTTGTCTCAAGCCAGATCCAGCAGCACCAGGAGAAGCTGGAACCTCAGACCCCTGTCAGAGACTTTGTGGATGACTTCCTGCTCAAAATGGGTCAGGTATGCCTGGGGCCAGAGCTGAGGCTGAGGCTGGGGCTGGGACTGGGGCTGAGGCTGAGGCCGGAACTGGAGCCGGGGCTGGGGAGGGGGCACAGAATGGGGAGAAAGGCATAGAGGGAAGGGTCTATCTATGGCTAAGCATGGGTACAGTATGTGGGCTTTCTCCTTTAAGCATTAGGCCAAATCTGAGTTCAAATTCAGCCTAGCTATTTCCTGTGTGACCTTGGACAAACTATGGGACCACTCTGAGACTCAGTTTTCTCCTCTATAAAACTGAACAAAATGGCCTCTGAGGCCCCTTCCAACTCCCTTGCTTCTCTTTCCCTCTCCCCCTCCCTTTCCCCTTCCTCTCTTTCTTCTTCTCCCTCTCCTTTGCCCTCCCTCCCTTTCACCAGTAGGACTGGTCCTGGAGTCAGAAAATCTGGGTTCAAATCCCTGCTCTGCCACAATGACATGTGTCTGGCCTTCCCTTTCTTCATCTCTAACATAAGTGGGTTGGGGAAAGGCATAATGGTACAATAGAGCGCTGGCCTCAGACTCAGAGAGCTAGATTCAAGTCCTGACACATACTAACTTCTTGACCCCTACACAAGTTACTTGACCTCTCAGTGACCCTGACAACTCTTTAAGACTGCAGGGGCAGAACAGTATTGGTAGAGGGAATCTCCACACTGAGAGTTCCTTACACCAATGGAACCACAATTTTGGCCCCAAAAGAGGTTAAAAGGAACGATGGTGTCTTCCAAGCCTCAGTCTGATCCGCTCAGTCTGACTCTCTCTCTCTGTCTCTTTCCTCTACCACCTCAGCAGCCAACAGAGGTAGCTATGAGCCCAAGCCTGCTTTCTGAGCTAGGCTCAGACACTCACCCCAGGGAATCACCCTTGGCAGAACCTGGCCAACCTTGTCTCCCCAGCTGCTGCCAGGGTTCTCTGAATCCTCTTTCCTAATGTCTCCTCCAGGAAGAAAATGCCTCAGGGTCTGGCCACACGGATTTCCTGCTGACCACTGTGAACCTACTCTTTGGGGGGACGGCAACAGTCAGTGCCACTCTCAAATATGCTTTCCTGCTCCTGCTTAAATACCCAGAGGTCCAAGGTACAGCCCAGTACAGGTGACCCACAGCCTTAGGCTCAGATGGCAAGAACCCTAGGTGTGCTATATGACCGTTGAAGCACAGAGAGCACTGGGCCTCAAGTCAGAAAGATCTGAGTTTAAATCCTACTTCAGACACTTACTAGCTGTGTGGTCTTGGTGGAGTCACTTCACCGCTATTTTCAGCACCTACATCCCAGAGTTGTGGACCAGAACTAAATAAGATAACCCCTCAGGTGCTTTGCAATCCTTGAGGAGTCAGATATACCAGGCCTGGTGCAGTTATTATATAAGGAGCATAGAGACCTCAACTTTGCTGCTTGCTAGCTGTGTGGCCTTCGGCAAATCTCTTCCTGAGAGAGTTGGACCAGATGATCCTTTAGGTGACTTACAACCCTAAAGCTATGACCCCCTCAGTCTCTGCAGCTGTAAAAAGCTGGGGGAGGGGGCCAGCAGTACTGACATTCTGCACTTCTGTGGGACCTCAGAGTGAGCTGATAGGGGCCCAATTCAGTACAAATCAACAAATATTGATTAAGCACTTGCTGTTTAGAAGGTGTCAGAGGTACAAAGACAGGTAGAACAGCCTCGGCCTGCAAAAAACTGACATTCTACTGGAACAATGTGACATGAGCACAGAGAAATCCGTACAAAGTCATTTTAAGACAATGAAAATGGTAATAAGGGGCAGCAGAGGGAATGAGGAAAGGCCTCCTATATGAGGCGGGAACCTGGGTCGTGCTGTGAAGGAAGATGAGGATTCTAAGAAGAGGGAGTGTAAGGGTTAGAGGTCACAGATTTCTTTATTTTTATTATTGTTGTTGTTCAGTCATGACCCCGTTTGGGGTTCTCTTGACAAAGATGCTGGAGTGGTTCACCATTTCCTTCTGCAGATCTTTTTACAGATGGGGAAACTGAGGCAAACAAGGGCATGACTTGCCCAAGGTCACACAGCTAGTAAGTGTCTGGGGCTAGGTTTGAACTCATGAAGATAAGTCTTCTGACTCCAGGTCCAGTGCTCTGTACACTTTGCCACTTAGCTTCCAACAAAGATAGATATAGATAATTAAGGCTCAAGGTATCATACCCCTCACCCCCAGGGGCATTACTGTTTTAACAGTGACACAGAACCTGCAGTATTAAAAGCTAGAAAGACACAGGGATGTATCTGTACAAAGATGCTACCTGGGGCTAGGAGAGACAGAGCTGGCCACAGGGAGGCAGTAGGTTCGAGTAGAAGGGTCATGGTCTGGAAGTCAGGAGACTTGGTTTAGTCCTTTTACACTCTGAACTTCACTTTCTCTCTTTGTAAAATGAAGGCTTGACTCAATTAAGGTGCCCTTCTGCTCTAAATTCCCCTTCTTGGTATGGGAGAGCTAGGCCCTGGGGGGTTGATAGGAAGAAACGAAGGGAGCTATGTCCTTGGTCTCTGGCTCGGACATACCTTTCTCCTTGTCTCCCTTCTCCCCCACAGATCGAATCCAGGAGGAGCTGAGCCGAGAACTCGGGCATGAACGGGCCCCCAGCCTGGCAGACCGTGGGCGTCTCCCCTACACTGATGCCTTCTTGCATGAGGTTCAGAGGTTCCTGGCCCTCCTCCCCATGGGGGTGCCTCGTGCCCTCACAAAGCCCATCTCTTTCCGGGGCTATGACCTGCCCCAGGTAAATGTCAGGGGGAGGCATGAGGGAAAAGGAGGAGGAGATGGTGAGGAGGCCTGGTGAGAGGGAATAGAGGAAGCCCCCTCCCAGGCAGGAGGGAGCAGGGAAAGCCAATCAGAGGAGCCGAGCTGGCATATAGCCCATACAGAGGCAGACTTCAGCAGATGTGCCTGCCCAGGCTCAGACACACACACATTCAGACACGGGCACTTGTCCTTCCTCTCTTGATTTCTCTGCTCCCCACAGTAGCTCAGATTCTCTTTCCCCACCCCCCTGGACAGAGCTGCCTTTTTCAGACCCTGAGACTCAGCTCTAGGAATGATTAAAACCCCAGAAGGAGCCAGTTGGAAAAATGGGGAAAGAAACTTCTCCCGCAGTCCCACCATTTTCCTCTCACCCCCATCACCAAAGGGCTGAGCACAGCACTCGAGAGCAGTGCTATTGAGGGCTCTAAGGGAGGGGAAGGTCTGAGGAGTCTTGACTCTGTCTCCAATCTCCTAGGGCATTGAAGTCTTCCCACTCCTGGGCTCAGTTCTCCATGACCCAGAATTCTTTGAGCGGCCAGAGGAATTTGACCCAAGCCGTTTCCTGGATGCTGATGGCCGATTCAAGAAAAACGAGGCCTTCCTGCCTTTCTCCTTAGGTATCTACCAAACTCTGAGCCTGGGAAAGGGTTAGGGGAGCAGGACTGCTTTCTGCATGCTGAAGACCCCTGAATACTCCTCCAGAATCAAAAATTCATTGGTCCATAAGCTTTCAGTAAGGAGAGACTGTCGAGTCTAACTGCTTTATTGTATGAAGCGGCAAGGTAATAAAAGTAGCTGGCATTTATATAGTACCAAGTACTGTGCCAAGTACTTTACAGATATCTCATTTGCTCCTCACAAAAACCCTGGGAGACAGGTGCAATTGTTATTCCCGTTTGACAATTGTGGAAACTGAGGCAAAGAAGTTAAGTGACTTGCCCAAGGTCACAAAGCTAGTAAGTATCTGAAGGACACTTCAGGCCAAGGCTGGAGGCCCTTTTGCCTGGCTTGATCAAGTGGTTGTTGAAGTAGCCAGCCTCTAGACCCCCTTCCAACTCCGGCTTTCTATAGTGTATCCACTTCTCAGAGGCAAACACCCCCATCCTTGGAGCCCCACGATGGGGAGCAGTGAGGATGGATAGCCCCACCTCCCTATCCCTTTGTGACCAGGCAGCCACCAACAACATTGGCCTGACCCCTGGTGCCTGGCCGTCCAACCTGGGCCACTAGTAGTGGGCGGAGGAAAAGAAGGAAGGGACCTTTCCAAGGGGAGTGGGGGGTGGGTGTCCTCTCCCTAAGCACAGGCTCCTGAGCTTGGCTCAGAGCAGTTCAGGTTTCTGCTGCCCACCTGGTGGCTGGAGGAAGTGTGAGGCTGATTACAAGGAGGGGGTGACTCAACCAGGGAAGGACTTAGGTAGGGCAAATGTGGGCAGGAGATAAGGGGAAAGTGAGGCTGGAGAAAGAAGCTGAGATATTTCTGACTTTGGGGGGAGGGGGAGGAAGGCCAAGAGTGTGAATCTCTCCCTCATTCCTTAAGTCTTTGTTGGACCGACTCTTCAGGTTCCTGTGCTGAGTTTGGGGGTAGGGGAGACCTACAAAAACCAATGGAGGCAGATGCAGGCTCTCACATTACCGTATTGGAGATAAGCCAAGAACACAGATAAATACAATAGAAATTATGAATGACTCTGTAGAGTAGGGCAGAGATCACCCAGTTTAGAGTCAACAGCCCCAGCTTTAAATCTCAGTCCAGGTGCTTACTCTCTGTAGCCTTGATCAAGCCCCTTGCCCTCTCTCTGGTTCTCAGTTTCTTCATGTGTAAAAGGAAGCCATTTTGACTAGAATCTAGCCATCAGATAATCCCTAAGGTTCCTCCCAGCTTTAGATGCTCTGATGTCTCATTCTTAAACTCAGTCTCCTCTTTTTCTCCCTAGGAAAGCGAATCTGCCTTGGGGAAGGCCTGGCCCGAACTGAACTCTTCCTCTTCTTCACCACCATCCTCCAGAATTTCTCCCTAGAGAGTCCATCCCCACCGGAGGCTTTGAACCTCCGGCCAGCCATCAGTGGTTTCGCCAACATTCCTCCAACCTTCCAGCTTCAATTCAGGCCCCGCTGACTGACTGGGGGAGAGGGCAGCAGGAGACCCCAACCTCCGGGGCTGATGAACTGGTGCCCCAGTTGGAATGGACCCAAGGGGTTCAGAGGCAGGCTTCCAAAGACTCCCAGAAAACAAAGACTTAAGAATAGATTCATACATTCCAGAGACTCACTCTCAACATGCACCCCTAGCTTTGCTCATGAATACAGACAGACCAGGATCCTGTATTTATTCAATTCAGCACACCCTTTATTAGCCATCTCCTACATGTAAGATATTCTTGCCATAGAAAGGGCCAATTTGGAGTTGAAGATCCGAGTTCAAATCCTGCCTATCCTACCTCTGTGATCATGGGCCAGGCATTACCCCTTTCTGGGTGGTATCTTCTCACTCTAAGCCCATAATCCACAACAACCCTCAAGCCAGTGCTTCTTCCTCACATGCCCTAGGACACAGTGTAGATACACCCTAGCTGTCTCTTGGGACCTTGGAGTGAGTAGGAAGGGACAGCAGGAGCCACCTAGTCCAACCAACCCTTACTTGAGCCAGAGTTCTGACTACCACATACTTGACAGGTTTATCTAGTATCAGATTGCCCTGACCTCCAGGACAGGGAAACCCACTCTGTCCCCAGGCATCCCATTCCACTTGAGGACACCTCTGATGGTTAGGGCACGCACTTCCTCTTGTCTGTCTCTCTGTTCTAGTCTTACCCATGGGCACTAATACCCACTAATACCCAAATACCCACAACTCCACCGCCCCCCTCAAAGGTGCCCTCCACCCAGGGAAAGGCAGACCCATCTTGGCCTCTGCTGAATTCCTCTGAAGGGGCTCGATCTGCAGTTTGACCCCCTGCAAACACCCCTCCCCAAAGTGTCAGGGACCTGAAAAAGTGGCTGTCCCTCTCCCTTCATGCCCTTTCTATCCCTACCCCCAATAAACACTTTGGTTCTACTTCTGGGAGAGCAGAGAATGATGTAAGTGACCTGGCTGGGAGAAGATGGATGGTCTGGGACAGAAGAGGATGAGGAGGGAAGCGGGGTTGGTAGAAGAGGATCGAAGTAAAAATGGCAATTCCTCACAATTCTCTGGTGCTTCCCCAAAACTCCCCTGTGAGGGCTGAAGTGCAGCTATTCATTCCTCTCACCTCCTTTTTGTGGATTGGGACCCTGCCCAAGGTCATAAGGAACTCAAGACACCAGGTTCCGCCCGCTAATGATCTGTGCCACCTAGGGCTTAGTCCATCTTGTCCCTCTCTGGGCCTCAATCTCCCCCTTGGAAGGATGAGAGGATTGGGCAGAACGGCCTCCGGCCACAGGAAATGGAAGGGCAGGATCGCCTTTGCCTGGACCGACTTTCCCCCCACCTGCCCCGAGTTGATGTGAATTGTGGGTGGGAGGGACTGGGCTCTCCGAACGCCGCAGCCCCCGACGTTCCAAAGTGGAACGCGGCCCCACAGTGGAAATTCTGACGCGGGGTTCCATGGAACGTCCCGAGGGAGAAAGCGCCCGGGAGGCGGGGCCGGCCCCTGCCTTTCCACGGATGGACAGGGTGGCCGCCAGAGGGAGCTGGGATGCCACGAGCGAAGAGCTGGCCTACCCACTGTGATTGCGCTAGCGCCCGTGCAACGCCCGACCCATTGGCTGCCTTGGAGAAGTAAACTCGGGAGTGGGAGGGGCTCAATCCACGAGAGTTTCCTGGGCAGCCACGCAGTGCGGAGCCCGTAGTCAGACTTCCATGGGGTGAGGGGAGAAAAGGACGCTGCCCTCGGAACCCCTTTTTATCCTAGGACAATGGAAGGGACCTCGCGCGTCATCAAATCTGGACCCCTCCTTTTACGAGATGAGGAAACTGAGGCCCAATGACTTTTCCAAAGTCACTGCTGGTAGTAGTGAGCTAAAGATCTAGAAGTCAACCTACACACCCTCTAAATGCGGAGCGTCTTTCAATTAGATGCAAAAAGCATATATTAAGTGCTTAGGGTGTACTCAGCAGATACAGAGGGACTGCATAGACAGAATGGAATGGGGGGGAAGTTGGAGGTGGTCCTACCTGTAAAGGGCACCCTCCAGATTCCTAGACTCTCGAATTTCCTGGATTCCAGGGTCTCTGAAGCCTTCTCCCACCCCCTAGCCCCTTCATACACATCTTAAAGACTGTGTATCAAAGGTGCCCACCAGGGAGCCAGAATGATTGGGTTAGAATGCTACTGTGGAAAGATCACACTGCCTCTGGAGTCAGAGGATCTGGATTCAAAAGCTATGAATGCTTACTATAGGTATAATAATCTCAGACAAGTGGACTGCCCTCTCTGAGCCTGGGAGGGTTTAGATGGTTAGTCTCTGAGATCTCTTTCATCTCTGGATGTATGATCCTTTGAGTCCTGACCCTAGGCAAGTTGCTAAACCCTTACCTGGCTCTCAGTTTCCCCATCTGTACAAGTTGGACCCATTGGTCTCTGAAGACCCTTCTAATCGACAATCTTTGACTCAAGAATTCTAGGGTCCCCTGGGAGTTAGGCACAAGGGAAAGAGGGATTTAGATGCAAAAATGGAGTTGGGGGCCCAGTTTTTATTCCCCTCTTCCCTCCCACCCATCCAATACACACTCAGAAAGTCAGGGCTGTAGCCAAACTTTCCTGGTTTTGGTTCCACTTCATTAATGGGTCCTGATTTCTGAGAAAGTTCAATTCAGTGAATATTTATTAAGCGACAACTATGTCCCATGCTCAGTGTTAGATGCTAAGGATGCAAAGACCAAAAAAAAAAAAAATTAAAGGATGTTTGCCTTCAAGGAATTCACTCCCACCCACCCCTCCTGAGTCAAATGGAAATGGGAGGTGAACCTGAAAGGGAAAGAGGTCATGGTGGTAGGGGCCAAGACCTCTGGTCCCTGCCCCTCAGGGGCTGCCAAACCTTCCACCGTAAGGGCAGACCCAGAGACAGAACCTTCACATTATTATAAGAGCAGGGAAGATGCTTGGAAACCACCAGGTACATCTGTTTTACAGAAAAGGAAACTGAGGCCAGAGAATTAAAGTGATTTACCAAAGCCACATAGGAAAAATAGTAGCAGAATTGGCATTGGAAACTAGGTCGTCTGACACCAGAACCAATGTTCTCTCCACTGCACCTCACAGCTTCTGCCCTAACCCAGCTGTCCTGGCTCCCAGCCCAGGGCTCTCTCCACCACCCCCCCACCCCCCCCACCCCCCGTGCTGCCTCGAAAGTCCAGCTTAGTGGGAGTAAGGAAAGAAGGATGCACAAATTCCCCTTTCCCTACAGTGTCCTCCACCCCTCCAGCCTGTGACTATCATCAACAAACATTTCTCCCAAAAGAATGTGAGCACCTTGAGGGCAGTCCCAGGTACACAGTGGGTACTTAATAAATGCTTGTTGACATTGGTTGATTGATTGATCCAGGGTTCTGGGCTCCAGATTCCTCTCTCAGTATCACAATTGATCAAAGAGAATTCCACCCATCCCTTATCTTTCCAGAATGTCTAGGACTAGGCAGAAGCAGTGTGTGTGTGGTGTGTGTGTGTGTGTGTGTGTGTGTGTTGTGTGTCCGCGTCCGCGCGCGCGGGCGCGAGCTCGAGCTCGGATTGCTGTAAAAGTGTGGATTAGGGTAGATGGCCACTGAGGTCCCTTCCCCATCTCTGACATTTTGTGATTCCACCTTTTTTTCCCAGGGTGTCTGTGTATTTCTGGATGTCTATTTCCTTGCATGTATGTTTTTCTGCCTCTGAATATTTTAATTTCTTACGTTTCTGTGTGTGTGTGTATGTGTGTGTGTGTGTGTGTTTCTGTTTTGTTTGAGTTTTTCTCTGGGTCTTTGTACATCTCTCAGGGTTCATCTGAGAGATTTAAATTCTTTCATTTATCTGGGAGTCTGTGTGAGCAACTTTTGGGGAAGGGGTATGTTGGATCCCCACTACCCAACTCTACCTACCCCCTCCCCCCAGAGACCGGGTGGGGAGCAGCCCCTGAGCCTCAGAAACATCGACACCGCCCCTGGCCCAAGCTGTTGACATCAGCGCCAGATGTGCAGAGCCTGTTTGGAGGCCCAACCCAGCTTCAGGCCAAGCTTGGGAGCACCAAATGCCTGGGTTTCTCTGCTGTCCCCAATTCCCCAGCAGGCCTGAGGTCAGAATATGAAGGGGGTTGGGAAGGACTCCTCTCTTCTCTTTCTCTTTCCCCATCCCATCCCTGAGACAGAAAAACAACAGAGACGCACACTAACATACACCCTCACATACAACACAGACACGCCCTCGAATTGACACCAACGCTCGACTCCCAGGCACTTCAGGACACACTCTCTGAGACATCCACCCTCAGAATCACAAAACTACTCCTTACAAACCACAGCCACACAGTCCCACAGACATATGACCAACAGCAGTGGAAAAGGGGGGGCCAGAGGACCTGGGGTCAAACCCTCCTCTGCCGTCTACCTGGCCACTTTGCCCAAGTTACTCAGCTTCTCTGAGATCCTCCTCCCTGAAAAAGGAAGGGACTGGACCCTAAAATCTTTTCCATCTCTAGGTCTCTGATCCTGTGACCTATTCCAGATAATCACAGACACATGAGGACACACAGACAGGCATGTGAAAACACACACACCCTCACACAAACACAACTCAGACATATACAGCCACCCACAGATAGACAAATATAGATACACACTTCCCCCTTCCGATGATTGGGCCATCTCCTTTGAATTTCCCAAGGAAGGGGGAGAGGGAGGGGCTCCAAGGGACCTTGGGGGTGGGGGCTGGGGCCTGGGCCTTGGTGAGTGTGTGTAAAGGGCCAAAGCAGCCTCGGTGTGTGCCTGTGTCTAAGAGTCATGGGGGTGAGGGGACAGGATAGTTTTTATAGGAAGACAGACAGAGGGAGAGACAGGCAGGGGACATGAACACTGGCATTGGGGAGAAGGAGGAATCTAGACTTAAAGAATGGGCCAGGCCCTTCTTGGGAGGGATGAGCGGAGTGAGGAAGAGCTGTGGCCCGTGGAGGAGAAGGCTTATGAAACAGGAGAAGAGGCCACCTAGTCCCGGGCTTTTACAGACTCTAGCGCCAGAGGTCAAGTGACCTGCTCCAGGCCATGCAGTTTGGCCCCAGCCTGGATAGAACTTGGGCACCCTGATTCCAGGGGTGGCTCTTCCCGGTGAACAGCACCACATCCTTCCTAAGTTACCGGGCTCCAGGTTTCCAGAAATCTCCCTAGGCAAACTTTCGAGACAGAGACAAAGGTGAAGGGCGGGAGCCCTCCCTAGCTTCAGCCCAGGGCCCTCCCTCCCCCTGCAGTCCCTCCCCACCTAGAAGCCACAAAAGTGGGAGACCCCACCCCCTCTTTCTTCTCTCCGCTGTCTGGAGCTTCCCTATCTCTTACTAGACGTGTGACCTTGGGCCAGCTCCTTCCCCTGCCTAGGACTCAGTTTCTTCTTCTGTAAGAGGCAGAAGGACTTGAGAGGTTGTATAGTTTATATATGGCTGTGATCTTCCATGGTGCGATGGCTGTGAATGTTCCTGTTCCTTTAAGAAAGGGGCCGAGCAGCCCCCTCCCCTCGCCTTAACCCTTTGGGGTCCAGGGCTGCTTCCCCCTCTCCAAGGAGAGGGAGGAGGGCGGGGTAGGAGGCGGGAAGGGGGGAGGGAGGAGGAGGAGGAGGAGGCCCAGGCAGGCGGAGGGGGCCCGGGGGCGGGGACAGCCGGGGTGCTGAGAGTGAGGGAGAGGGAGGAGAGAAAGTTTGTCCGGGAGGAGTTTGGGCTGGCCAGTCCGGCTAAGGGCTGAGAGCCAGAGGCAGAAGGCAGGCAGCAGCGGATGGGTGGTGGGCAGGGAGTGGTGGGCACTGTCTGAAGGGCCAAGACATCAAGACAAGGCCATAGCCGGGGGGAGGGGGAGAACCCAGGCCCTGCCCCCCTCCCCCCTTCACCCCGCCGGACTGAGGCCGGAGCCAAGGGAAAGTTTTGGCTCAAATGCCTGGGTCCACCAGGATGGGCAGATCGGGGCTGGCGTGGTGCCTGGCACTCTGGTGCTGGGGAAGTTGGGCCCAGGAAGGTGAGTGGGTCCAGGGCATGAGGGGAGGATGGATACTATCGCCCTGCGTCTGAGGCCTAGAGTTGTGCCCCTAGCTGGGCTGGCACAGGTGCCCGGACCCCAGATGTGGGTACTGGGCTTCCCTACCTCCCCTATGCCATACTCTGCCTACCCTGGGGTCTGACTTACACCACCCACAGAGGGAAAGTTAGCGCTGTAAAGTTGGGAGCTGGGTTCCTGGGAGCAGTATCAGGCTGGGTTCATAATCGCACCTAGAAAAGGCCTGGGATCCAGAAATAGGGGAAGGGGCATGGGAGGGCGGGAAGAAGTAGGGGAGACTAGTACCAGAGAGAAGGAGGGAGAGGAAAAGGTACAGGAGACAGAGACTGGGATGAGAAACAGAGGGAGGAGAGAGAAGACACAAAAATGAGAAACAGACACAGGCTGGGAGGGTGGAGGGGGGAAGATCAAGAGATAGAGAGAGAGATGAGAGACAAGAGACTGGGAATATTGAGGGAGATTGAGAAGGAGGGGGGCGGTGGAGACAGAGATGGGGAGAGGCAGAGATGGAGGAGAACTGGTGGGGGAAGGGGGCAAGGGAAGAAGCCAGCGATAAGAGACTTCTAGGGACGAGTTAGGAAGAAATTAGGATCAGGGACAGGGAGGGGCTGGGGGGGGCGGGGTGGAGAGGGAGGCTGGAGGTCTTGGGCCATGAGTGTTGGACGGGAAGGGGGGATTTTCTGTGCTTAAGGAGATGCCGGTTTCCGTTTACCGTTAAGGCCTGTGACTCAGTTGGCATCAGGCAGGGATCAGCACCCCCCCCTTCCACCCCTCTCTGCTCTGGGTCCAGTCCAG